>NC_142928.1:43935896-43958396 GCF_046866305.1 Octopus bimaculoides
TGAAAGGCCACCACCTTGAAGGATTTAGTCAAGCAAATTGACCCCTCTAACTTTTACTCTGATACCTACTCTATTGGTCTCTTTTCTTGACCCACTAAGTTACAGGGACTAAACAAACCAACACTGGTTATCAAGCAGTGAAGGAGCATCAATACATGCACAAAGCACACAAACATATAGATATATAGATGTATATATGTATATATATATATATATATATATATATATATATATATATATATATATATATATATATATATATATATATATATATATATATACATACATATGTTACAGGTTTCTTTCAGTTTCTGTCAAAATCCCCTCAGAAGATTTCAGTCAGCCCAAGGCTACAATACTAGACACTTGCTCAAGGTGCCATGCTGTGGGACTGAACTGAGAACCATGTGGTTGGGAATTAATCTGTTTACCACATGCTTGTGCCTATGCACACAGCCATACCTGCACCTATGCACACAGCCATTTCTACACCTATGTATGTGTGTATACAATCACCAGAATAATTGTAAATGTATGTGTATGCATGATGTTTATGTTTATGCATAGTAATGTAAATTTATATATAGAGGATGTATGGAGTGTTGGGCCTCACAGAGGCATTGACAAGCGACCAGGGCCTTTGGAAATATGCTGTGCTTGAGAAGACCCGGCAAGTCAAGTGAGATCATAGCCATGGCCTATGCCAGTGTCACATAACCAGCCCATTTAAAAGTACCCTTCAATTGTTGGGCAATATGCTGTAGTTGAGAAGACCTGTTGAGTCAAGTGAAATCATTGTTGTAGCTGATGCCAATACTGCCTGATTGGCACCCATGCTGGTGGCATGTAAAAAGCACCAATTGAGTGTGGTTGATGCCTGTGCTGCCGGACTGGGTCCCATGTCCATGGCATGTATAAAGCACCATTCAAGCATGGTTGATGCCAGTGCCACTGCCTTGCCTCATGCCAGTGGCATGTAAAAGGCATCCACTTCATTCTCAGAGTGGTTGGCATTAGGAAGGGCATTCAGCTGTAGAAACCTTGACAGATCAGATTGGAGCCTGGTGTAGCCTCCTGGCTTGCTAGTCCTCAGTCAAACAGTTCAATCCATGCCAGCATGGAAAGTGGACATTAAACAATAATGATAATGATATATATATATATATATAATCACAAAAAACTGCTACTCAGAGTTTCACATTCCTGTTCATTGAACAGCTTTTCTCTGGTGCCAAGAAAAATGTATTTCGGTTTTTTAGAGTGAAATAAGTCATTTTTTTCATACAAAGAATAAACTTTAATCAATTATATATTTTCTATTTTGTTTGATTATCTTTGGCTATCTTTCTAGCAACTTCATGATTCCATGCTCATAGAACTTCTGGTCCTTATCAGCCAAAAGCTGAAGCAAGTGTGATTTCAGATCATCATTATTATTCAAAGTTTTACCATTCACAGAATTTTGCAAACTTTGAAATAAATAGTAATCTGATGATGCAAGGTCAGGGCTATATGGTGGATGTGACATCACTTCCTATACAAGCTACAATAATTTTTTACGAGTTAGCAAAGATGTGTGTTGTCTAACTTTGTCATGGGATGGTGAAACACAATTCCTTTACAATTTACCAATTCTGGCCGTTTTTCTTTGATTGCTCCTCTAGTTTCATTAGTTGTTGACAGTAAACATTGGAATTGATCGTTTGGTTCCCTGAAAACATCTCAAAATACACAACACCTTTGTAATCTCACCAAATTGACAGCATGATCTTTTTGGGATGCAATTCAGCTTTCAATGTGATTTGTGCTTGTTCATTATGCTTAGACCATGATCGTTTTCGATTTTCGATTGATGTTATTGTAAACAATCCACTTTTCATCACCAGTGATGATTAGTTTTAAAAAAAGTTGATTTCATTGTGTTTGAGATGCATATCACAAATATTGGTTCATTGTGTTAAGTGAATTTCTTTCAATTTAGGTGGAACCCAAATATCGAGCTTCTTAAGAGCTTCAAGACATTTTAAATGATTTTCAATTGTTGTGTGGGATACATTTAACCTCTCTGCAATTTCTCGCACAGTTATATGACAATCAGATTCAATTATGACTTGGATTTGGTCATCATCAACTTCAATAGGTCGACCAGAATGTTAGTCATCTTTGAGTGAAAAATCTCCAGAAAGGAATTTTCTAAACCATTTCTGACATGTGCATTCTGTTAAACAACCAGCACTATAAACTTCACATATCTCTTTGTGAACCTCAGCAGCGTTTTTGCCTTCATGGAAATAGAAAATCAAAATATGGTGAAAATGTTCATTTTTGCACTTCATGTTAAAACTGACACTGAACTAATAGCTGAGGGGCTGAGGGCTGATATATGTGTGTATATATATGTGTGTGTGTGTGTGTGTGTGTGTGTGTGTGTGTGTGTGTGTGTGTGTGTGTGTGTGTGTGTGTATTTATTTATTTATATATTTGTTGTCTGTATGTATAAACTTCTAATTAATTTTGCTATTAAGTGAGTGTATTTTTTTGTGTATGTATGCATGCCTATGTACTGTAATGTCATTAAGACCAATTAGCTGTTTTTTTATTAATCATTTAAAACTTTTTTGTCTTCATTAGTGTATTGATGCCTACGCTTTAACTCCTGGTCATTCAGCTAGTCTGCAGCTTTTCTATGATGACAATCATATTATTTATTACAGGACACAAACTGTCCTTCAAAAATAAAATTCAATGTCTGAAAAGTGATATGGCTTTTTGGCCATTCTTTTTTCAAGCACATGCCTCCATTAATTTAGTTACTTTGTAAAAGTGATGACTGATTCGTCAAAAACTTTAATACATTTTTCCCATTTTGAAAATTATTATTTCTTAAAACTCTTGCTTTTCATTAAATCTGTTTGTAAATATTTTTATTCTCATAGATTGATCGTACTTTGCAAATGGATAGCTGAATATCATTTGATGAAATGGTGCAGTTACACAATAACACAGAATTACATGATGTAATGTAATGTACTTTACATTGTTAATGAATAAGCATGCTATTGGAACATGAGCAATGGTATTTTGAGTTATCCATTCTTATTTGTTTACTAAATGGTATACTGCTTAATATGTACCAATTATACTGTTGCTGCATATATGAATTTGCAAAATGTCTGTTTAACTTTGTGTAGATCACTATACTGCACAGTCGAAGGATATTGAATATCTTCATGTATATTTTTTTTAAGTAATTTATTAAGCTCAGATATGCAGAGGTGCTCTTAAAGTAATTGGCCAAGATCTATTTGATTTCCATTGCGTTATATGTCAGTCCTGATTCAACTACTCTGATAAAATACATTCCTATCAAGACCAACATATCTTATAGGTCATATATGAAGGTTATCAGATTATGCCGTATGACTTTCTCTATGACAGCAGGGTATGAGTTGAGGTAGATTTAGTCTCTATATCTTCCGGAGTGAATTATTTCGTAGAGGCTTGATCTCCTTTGTTGGATCATTGGCTTAATCTCTTTTGTTGGATCATCTAGAGTTGTTTCCCTTATTTATGAAATGATTAGAATAACATCAGTTTTGCATTAAATTTGTCTTTTCCTCACTGCATATGAATAATCAATATTCAATGTTGACTACATGAAATAATCTAACACTAACTTAAATATTTTTCTCAGCTGGAGGTTGTGTTTTTCTTTTGCTTGACAATTTGCCAGATGTTTATAATGACACTCCTTCATTTGGATTAATTCTGCATTTTAAAAAGACTGATAATATAGAGAAATAAGAAGATATATGATCAAAAGATATGTCTCCCTTAGGGTAATAGTTGGAATTTTCATTCTAATAAACTTTAGTCAAACAAACCTTTTAACTAGACAGATAGCATATTCATCTTCGATCTTATTTACAACATTAATTGTTTTCCAACTTCAAAGAAACCATAACTACACTTTGCATACAATATTTATATACTATGAGCCAAGAAGAGAGCCTCTAAAGTGGTCATTCAGAATGCTAGAAATAGTCACTAAATCTCCCTTAAATTTCACCTAACCATCTTAGATAAGAAGAAATGACTTGTCAGATAATAGTGTCCAAGATACTGCTAAACATATCAAGAGTGGAATGCTTGAGGTCATAGATCTTTTCATTCAGGGTTTACCTGAAATTACACAACAATAGCAAAATTTTTATACTGTAAGCCAAGAAAAAGACCTCAACAGCATCATTTATTCTGCTAGAAAGAACAGCCAAATCTTCATAATCACAAAGAATCCTATGTCATCTTAATGTTAGGTTTGTTTAGGAATTCTTTGTCCAGTGTGCAGTCATAAAAAATGGTTTTATGTAGGTATCTGAATTGGAAGGGTTCTGCTGACTTTTGATGCTATTAGGAGAAGAAAAAGCAGTGGATGACCTCAATCTTATGGAGATTAAGTATCAGGTTGAGCCTTTAATAAGCTGCAACAGTATTGTATAAGCTGCATATTATTGTATCAGTGTAAACTACCACATCTTAGTCATCAGCAAACTATAAGTTCAGTTATCTGTTCAGATCTGAGGCTGGTGATGACCAGTGGTCTTGTTTCCATCTTCCTAATTCAGTCACAATGCAGTGGTTGGCCGGAAGCTATAGCAGAAGACACTTGTTTAAGGTGTCACATCATGGGACTGAACTGAAAACCTTGGAGTTTGGAAGCAAACTTTTCAACAATATAGCCATGCCATATATATGTGTGTGCATATGCATGTTTAGCCAAACAGTCATCACTTTTAGCAATCCATAAGTGTGTCTGGTAGTTGGGCATATGACACTTGGCTAAATTAAATCTTTTTCGGTACAGAGGGTTGGTTGGTTGGTTGGTTGGTTCAAAATGAAACAACATGGAGGCGACAGTGGCACTAGTAGTGTGTGTGAGAATGCCTACAAGAAGGCCACATTGTTTGTTCTGTCCACTGGCTCATCGAGAGAACTCGCTGAGTAGCATTGATGTGAGTGAAAGAACTACGTGCCGAGAGAGTTCTAAAGCAAAGGAAGGAAAATTCATGAGAAATGGTGACTGTCATGCTTTATACAAATGCCAAACTGGAAGCAGAAGGAAATGTCCCATTCTAACCAATCACAGAGAACGACACAAAAGGTACAAGAACACAAATTCGACTGAGCCAACTTTGAAATGGAGAAATGTATGTTTGCATGCTAAGCCAATATCAAACACAGAACTACTACACATGTGTGTGCTTGGGTGTATGTATGTGTTTGTGATTTCTTTCCTTTGCATTGTGCAACAGTTGCTAATAAATATTAATGTCATACTTGTAGTGATATTTGTTTGTAATTTCTGAAAACATGTCCAACCTTTTTGGTGGTCAAGAAACAAATTAGGGGTTGGTATCAAGAAAGGTATTCAGCTGTAAAAAATCTGCTGCAATGAATTCCACCTGACCCATGAAAACATGGAAAAGTGGATACTAAAGCAAGAATGACAAAATGATTATCTGTGTGCATGGTGTGTTGTGTGGGGAGGTGCTCTAACAAAAGTTTAACTCAGCTTCATATGGCATAGGACAAACCCATTTCATTATATATCTGATGTGATGTGTTTGTCCTTCATACCCTCAAAACTTTAAATTTTGAGATGAATCAAACTGATTTTAAAGCATATAACTTAGACAGGTTTCAGCCAGTATAGGCCCAGGCCATGTCTATGTGTTGGGTGCCTCATTCTTTCATTCGTTCACTCATATATGTAACTATGTCTATTTTTTTATCTGTCTGTCTGTTCGCCCCCCCCCTTCTTTCTGTGTGTGTGTGTGTGTGTGTGTATATATATATATATATATATCTATAATGTATTATAGATATATTCCTCTATCTATAATAGATATATTCGTCTATCTATAATGTATTATAGATATATTCCTCTATTTACATAATATTGAGATCTCATTCATTCTTTTGTTGTCATATCATTATTATATATATATATATATATATATATATATATATATACATACATACATATATATATAAAGTATACAGGAATAAGAGGTGATATATATTATTTATCTATTTATTTATAGGCTCACATCTGTTTCAGATAAGCATTTGGTTGTGTTCATGGTTCAATTTTATCGATTGATTGATCTACTGAATGCTATCAACACAATGCTATCTCCCCAGAGTGGAAATATATCAACTGGGTACATACTATGTATCCCTCCATTCATCACTTATCCCTTTCCTCCCCCACCTCCAAGAACAACATTCATTCCTCATTATTTTTCTTCATCCATGCTCTTTCATTTTGTGCTGTACTCCATCCTTACACCTCTTTCCTCCCCTATCTATTCAATGCTCTCAAATATCTAACATAACCCCACTCCCACCGAGCCATTCCTATATCTCTCATCTTCAATTACTATAGTCCCCTTTATTCCACTTAACCACCTCCCCTTACATTCTCATGAAATTTCCTCTTCTGTCCTTCTACTCAATCAAATCCTCTGTATTATTTCACCTGTATTCTCCTACCCACCTACTATGACCTTACCCACCACCACCATCACCACCACCACCACCACCTTGTACTGTTGATACTACACTACTTTTCCAGGTAGTCTTCCTGTATAGGTCTTTTTGAGTCCCCCAAAAATGGTTAGCATTACCTTTCCCTTGGAAGATTGAGTCTTGAATTTCTTATTCGCTGGTGAGCCAGGATGTTTCCACTCCAATCACTGTCTTTTGGATTCTGCCTCATAATGATGGACCCACATTTCATCTCCTGTGACTATTCTGCTCTTTATTCTTCTTTGGTGTGCATCGCTAGTAGAATGGCTATGCTTACACTTTAAAGCCAAAAGGAAAAACAGCAGGATCGAGCTCAAACTTCGATCACATGATCACAATATCACCAACTATAAGCACACATGTGCTGAAGGCAGTGTGGCAATAATAAAGATATGTTATGGTGAAAGTATGGATAATTTTTGACTTACTGTCACATATATATATATATATATATATATATATATATATATCCGAGACCTTTGGAAATGTGCTGTGCACGAGAAGACCCGGCAAGCCAAGTGAGATCGTTGCCAGTGCCCCTGGACTGGCTCTTGTGCGGGTGGCACATAAAAGACACCATTTCGAGCGTGGCCGTTTTCGTGCAGGTGACACGTAAAAGCACCCACTACACTCTCTGAGTGGTTGGCGTTAGGAAGGGCATCCAGCTGTAGAAACTCTGCCAAATTAGATTGGAGCCTGGTGTAGCCATCCGGTTGCACCAGTCCTCAGTCAAATCGTCCAACCCATGCTAGCATGGAAAGCGGATGTTAAACGATGATGATGATGATGATGATCTGATGGGCTTCCTATAGTTTCTGACTAACAAACTCACAAACCCTACTCCAGCAAAGGGCTTTAGAATCAGACACTTGATGAAAGTACCTTACAGTAGAACTGAATCTGAAATCATGTGGTTGTTAAATGACCTGTATGGCTCAGAGGTAGAATTGAAGTTAACAATACTGTTGTTCAACTATGATTTTCATCTTTTATTCATTTATTTCAAATTAATGCTATAACATTTATGTATGTGTGTGTTTGTGTGTGTGTGTGCGCGTGTATAAATGTGTTTGTATGTACATGTTTGAGTGTTTATATATGTGTGTCTATATGTGTATGCATCTGTGTGTGTGTGTTTGTATGTATGATCTGGGAAATACACATCTGGATACACACTGAGTAGAAGTAGAGTTAAATATATAATCACTGTTGCCTTGTAAAATAGAAAAACAAAAAATAAATTGCAATAACAGAATACAAAAGAAATAATACATATGGATATGATGTCAAAAGAAAATGGAGTGAGTGGGAAAAAAGAAGGGTGTATACATTCATATTTTTATGCACATACAAACACATGCACATGCCCTCTCTCTCTCTCTCATACACACACACACATGTAATTCTAAATATATGTATAGAGATAAACACAGATAACTATGAGTACACATATATGTAAATGCTGGCTATTATATATAAATATGATTGCGTGTACATATGCATGTACAAATGCATGTATATATTTGCGTTTATGTATAAATGTATATATGGAGACAAACTGGCTTAGCGGATAAGATATTGAACTTACAAACAACTGGTGTGATAAATAACTACAGTTTCCTGAGTAGGTCAAGTATATAACATGATAGATAATTTTAAAACATATAGAAGTTTCATGGAGGTTTAAGCAATGTGTAGTTGATCTGACAGACACAGTGTATATATTTACATGATATATGAGGTATTTAGAAATGAAGGAACTTATAAGATTAAGTACACTAGGAAAATATGTTATTGTAATTGTGTACAAATACGGCTATATCTATGTGCGTGTTTAGACATAATGTATGTATATGTAAACACACACACATATAAAAATGTGTGTTACCATTATATATATATATATATATATATATATATATATATATATGTATGTATATCTATCTATCTATCTATATATATATATATATGTATATGTATGCATATACGTATTATGTATGTGTGTGCATGTATACACACACACACACACACACACACACACACACACACACACACATATATATAAAATGAGACAACAAAGCTAAGGCAGTGTGAAATTTCTAGGACATTTATAAAGAGAAAGGTAGTCTTACATCCTTACCTGCCTTATGGGTCTTCTGGATATATACATATATAAATATATATATATATATATATATATCTATATATATATATATATGTATATATACACACACACACAGACATCATCATCATCATTGTATAACGTCTGCTTTCCATGCTGACATTGGTTGGATGGTTTGACTGAGGACTGGCAAGTCAGGAGGCTGCACCAGACTCAAATCTGATGATCTGGTAAGGTTTTTACAGCTGGATGCACTTTCTAATGCCAACCACTCCAAGAGTGTAGCGGGTGCTCTATACGTGTCACTGGCAAAGGGGCCAGTCTGGTGGCACTGGCATCAACCATGCTCAATATATATATATATATATATATATATATATATAAATTGATAGACAGATAGATAGATAGATACGCACACACAAACACACACATATGTGTGTGTATGCATGAAGGGAATATATGCTAAGAGAAAGAAGTTAGAGGGGCAGTGCTATATAGTGTTTAGGAAAGGCATTGAGCCATAAACACCATGTCAAAGCAGACATTGGAGCATGATGTACTCCTTGGATACATCTTATGTTGCCAAGTCCTCCAAAGTCATGTAGGTATGGAGGTGGATGTTAAATGAAGATGATATATATATATATATATATATATATATATATATATATATATATAAAAGGGTAAAGACCCTCTTCGATCATGATCGACTTTGGAATTACACCTAAAAAGTTACGCTCAGAGGCATAAGTCCAGGCAAGGTTGTTTATGGAAGACTAGCAGTCACCCATGCACACCAGCCTCCCCTCTTCATGCCATGGATGTTATCCAAGGAAAAGGCAAACGCCAGTACAGCATGGCACCAGTGACTCTGCAAATCATTTCTACATCTGAGTGAACTGCAACATGAAATAAAGTGTCTTATTCATGAACACAATACACAGACCAGTCCAGGAATCAAACTCACAACCTGAGGATTGTGAGCCTGACACTCTCAACACTGAGTCATGCATCATATACATATATATATATATATATACACATGTACATATATACACATGTACATATATATGTGTGTGTGTGTGTGTGTGTGTGTGTGTGTGTGTGTGTGTGTGTATATATATACATATTCTTATTCCTTTATTCTTTTATTTATTTCAGTCATTTGACTGCAGCCATGCTGGAGCACTGCCTTTAGTTGAACAAATTGACCCCAGGACTTACTATACTGGGTAGTAGAAAAAATCACAAACAAACAATGTTCATGCGTGAAATTAAAAATGTAAAA
Source organism: Octopus bimaculoides (assembly GCF_046866305.1). Taxonomy (NCBI): domain Eukaryota; kingdom Metazoa; phylum Mollusca; class Cephalopoda; order Octopoda; family Octopodidae; genus Octopus; species Octopus bimaculoides. Next base: position 43,945,898 of record NC_142928.1, read on the forward strand.
TGACAACAATTCACCCATCACACCCTATATGTATATATATATATATGCATATATATATATATATATATATATATATATATATATATATATATATATGTGTGTGTGTATGTATATAATCAGCCCATTTAAGAGCACCTTTCAATCATTGGGCAATAAGCTGTGCTTGAGAAGGCCTGTTGTGTCAAGCGAAATTGTCATGGAGGATGCTGTACTGCCTGACTGGCACCTGGGCTGGTGACGTAAAAAACACTATTGGAGCAGGCTCAATGCCAGTGCCACCTGACTGGCTCCCATGCTGGTGGCATGTAAAAAGCACCCACTACACTCTCAGAGTGGTTGTTACTTTTTATCTTGTATCTTTTAGTTGTTTCAGTCATTGGAACAGAGTCCCCACTGGGCCACTGCCTTGAAGAGTTTAATTGAAGAAATCCTACCCAGTACAAAGTTTTTTTTTTTTTATTTTGGTACTTATATCAGTTTCTTTGCTTACAGCAATGTAAACAAATGAACACTTGTTGTCAAATGGCTGAAGAACAAATGTATATGCATACATACAAACACAAACACACTCATACATACATACATGCACGCATGCACACATACATACATTCATGCACGCACGCACACACACACACATGCACACACACACACACACACACACACACACACACACACACAAACACACTTCAAAATCCTCTGACTGAATTGTTAAAAAAATTTATTCTTCATGTCTTTATTGGTTTCAATTATTAGAGTTCAAACAATTGCCATGAAACTGTACTGAGATAAAGATACATGGAGCATAGGGAGTAAATTTTTTTGTTGCCACTTAGAGTTAGTTGATGATGTTGAGCAATCCTGGTCTTAAGAGCAAAAACCAGCTCATTGTATTCTCATTCTTCTGTTTCTTTCAAAAAGAATATATTGGTAGAACATATCTTTTCTAGTTTTGCTTCCACTCAGAACTGTGTTTCAAACCTCAGGTCAGTGATATCAGTATTGAAACAAGAGTTAGTTTGCAACAAGTGCTGTATGTCATACTGTATGTGAACTATTGAATGTCTATTCATCTTTATTTTGTGTGTGTGTGCTTCTGTGTATGTGTGTGGGTGTGAGTGTATTTGCAAGCATGTGTTTGCATATGCATTCATATATAGAAATACACGCATACAGACATATATATACCGATGTATATTCATATTGCACATTTTGCCTTTTGAGGAATTAAATTCTTTTTCATTTTAAATACTAGAATAAATGTATTTAACTTCAAGTGTTCTATAACAGATAAGTTAATGTCAGGAAGAAAAAAACAACAAAAAAACAAAGGAATATAAAACAAAAACAAAAGAGAATAAAACGGCAACTTCAACTGAATGAGAAAAGAGAATATTTCAAACTTATCATTTGAAACTTCAAATTTCATGCTTGAATCAAAAGTTAGTGCTAGAATTATTTTATTAATAGTTTTTCTAGTATTCTATTATTGAATGAAGTCATGTAAATCTATAAGATTCATCTTTGCTTAAATTACTGAAATAGTTTTTTGGGGATTAGATTACATCATTGTAAAGGTAGTAGAAGTAAAGTTCCTTCCCAAGTCATATAGACTCAAATGGCCAGTTTCTCAGCTTCACGGCATATATATTCCCCACCTGGATGGGATGTCAGTCCATTGCAGGATTACTCATTTTTGCCAGTTGAGTGGACCGGAGCAATGTGAAATGAGCTGTCTTGCTCAAGACTGCAACACCTAACCCAGAAAATGAAACCACAATCTTATGATTATAAGTCCACCACCCTAGACACAAGCCACATGCCTCCACCAAAGTAGAGGTAGTTGCATTTATAACTAACATGTAGGGTTACTGATCTTGGAGTAAAGAAAATAAAAATTCAAAATTGTTAATAGTAATGCAAACACAACAGATGCACAGAGAACGTATTCCATCACATGCCAGGAGTAGAAGCTAGAAGTAACTGCTAGTTTCCACTACCTAGGTGACTAAATCTGTAGTTGGAGTGGATGCTCAGAGAGCATTGCCACTAGAATAAAAGTAGCCTGGGTAAAGTTCAGAAAGCTCCTACCTGTACAGGTGACAAAGGGCCTCTCGCTCAGAGTGAAAGGTACATTGTTTGGTGCATGTGTGTGAACTGCCATGCTACACAGCAATGAAACATGGGCTGTGACTGCTGAAGGCATGCGTAGGCTTGAAAGAAATGAAGCTAGCATGATCTGCTTGATGTGTAATGTCAGTGTGCTTACACGACAGAGTGTAGGCACCCTGAGAGAAATGTTGGACATAAGAAGCATCGGATGTGGTGTGCAAGAGGGACGACTGTACTGGTATGGTCATGTGCTACGTATGGATGAGGAGAAATGTGTGAAGAAGTATCACTCCTTAATAGTGGAAGGAACTCGTGGAAGAGGGGAGACCCAGGAAGACATGGGATGAGGTGGTGAAGCATGATCTTCAGATGTTGGGCCTCACAGAGACAATGACGAAAGACTGAGACCTCTGGAGATATGGTGTGATTGAGAAAACCTGGCAAATAAAGTGAGATCACAGCCATAGCCTATACCAGTGTCACATAACCAGCCCATTTAAAAAGTACCTTTGAATCGTCGAGTGACATGACATGCTTGAGGAGACCTATTGAGTCAAGTAAAATCAAAATCAAAGCCAAAAATCAAATCAAAAATCAAATCACAATCAAATGGAAATTGTAGTTATGGCCAATGGCAGTGCTGCCTGACTAGCTCTCATGCTGGTAGCATGCAATAAACACCATTCATGCGTGGGTTGTTGCCAGTGCTGCCTGACTGGCTCCCCATGCCGGTAGCATATAAAAAGCACCATCCAAACTTGGTTGATGTCAGCCACCCACCGCCCTGACTGACTCCTGTGCTGGTAGCATGTAAAAAACACCACCCAAGCATGGCCAATGCCAGTGCCTTCTGACTGGCTTCCATGCTAGTGGCACATAAAAAGCACCCACTACACTCTCAGAGTGGTTGGCATTAGGAAGAGCATCCAGGTGTAGAAACATTGTCAGATCAGATTGGAGCCTGGTGCAGCCTCCTAACTTGCCAGTTCCCAGTCAAACTGTCTAACCCATACCAGCATGGAAAACAGACGTTAAACGATGATGATGATGATGAATGCATAAATCCTGGGTTATTTAATGAAGTTAGTAGAGCAAAATAAGGATTTGAAAGAATTAAAATTTATCAAAAAATATTCATGCAACATTGATTTCTGATATGAAATAGATTTAGTAAATTTTTAAACAGAGAAAGAAATAATGCATGCATTAACTGCCAAAAAACATTTCTTCCACAAATCACTGATGATATCATATTTAACTAACTTGAGCTTATTTATCTCTTAAACACGAAAACTGTACTATTATAGACTTGTATATATGGAGTGTGTGTGTGTGTTTGTATAAATATATGTGTGTGTATGTGTGTTTGTGCATGTGCATGTACGCATATGTGTGTGTGTGTATATATGTGTGTGTGTATGTGTGTGTGTGTGTCTGTAAGAGGGTATTTTAGTTTGCTGGAAGCATTGTGTATTGTTTGTGAAATTTAACGTGTCTGGAATGGCAGAACAATGGAGAATGGATTTTAATAACTGTTATAAATAATTTAATTATTCATAGTCTAATATAATATTTTGGAATATAAAAATTCCTTCTTCAGATATTGCTAGGAAGTAATGGAGTCACTGCTACAGTGCATATTTATGTAAGTATATACATACCTATCTAATATATGTACCTATATATCATATATATATATATATATATATATATATATATATATATATATACCTATATAATATACATACCTATCTGTGTGTATGTGTGTATACACACACACACACACACACACACACACACACACATATGTATTCATATTTGTTTTTATGTAAAATCATAAAAACAATTGAACTTTAAATTGAAAGGTCACTTAATACTTTTTGTATTAATTTATTTTTATTGAATAGTAATTTATTTTTGCAAGAAGTTTGACAGTAATTTTGAAGTTCCAACCAGCATACTGTCATCAGTCTGTGACTTAGTGTGATTTCTCATGCCTAAAATATGGTTTTAGATGGTGGTGGTGGTGGTATGCAAATTAGAGTGGAATTAATGCGTCTGCTGTGAAACAATAATGAAGAGGTGGTTCTATAAGAATTTTAGGTTGGAGTGGAGAAGAAAGATAGTAAAAACAATTTTTACTTGAACAAGGGTAAATAGAGGTTGTGTTCTTTTGATAGATTCTGCTGAGCTGCTTATATTTGATGTGAAGGATTGTTGTATATTTATGTGATAATGGAGGTTCATTCAAATAATTTTATGAACCTTAGTGCTGGAAAGTTAATTCTGCATTAAACTTCATGTGGTAGAAGGAACACAATTTGTGTTAGTTGATGTCGACTTTGTCTTTCAACCTTCCGGGGTTGATAAATTAAGTACCAGTTGCATATCGGGGTTGATCTAATCGACTGGCTCCTTCCCTCAAAATTTTGGGCCTTGTGCCTAGAGTAGGAAAGAATTTGTGCTAGCTGAAGGTTTCCTTTAACCCATTCAGAATTTCTTATGGGTCTGTTTATATAACAGCTTATGTGATATACTATTTTTAAGTTTCATACAAAAGTTAGTAAATACAAGTATGGCTGGTTAGGTTTCTATCAAAGTGTAGGTCAAAGATAGGTCAAATATGATGGTTAGTGTTAAAAGTTTGCAAAATTTCCACTGGTTTTGTAAAATATATTGTTTATATAAAGTTTCTATTGTGGTATAGTTCTTTGTTTCTAGTAGAAACATTTATGTGTATACATATATATACTAGACTACCCATGATTCATTGGGTCCCCAGGAAACTCTCAGTTTCCCAGTAATGGAGTTTTGTTTCATGCTTTTTTTTCTTTTCAGGATATTTTGCATGCTTCCAACAAATGTGACATCAAAATCACATGTAAACAGCTCCTCTCCCCACCAAAGGAAAGATTTGGTTGCTATTTCGTGCATGCCCTGCTACCATGCAACAGGTATGTCGGGTCCTTTATCGCAAATAGCTGTTACGTGGCAGCAGGGTTTGCTAGAAATAGCAGCCAAATCTTTGGAGGTGAGATACGTTGGATGCACTCGAAAAAAAAAAAAAGCATATAGAAAACAACTATTTCACACTGAAGTTACGAATGTGTCTTTTACGAAATATTTATTATATTTTTAAAATTCATTTTCACTTTAGAATATTTTTTAAATATGCCAAAAAATTTTTGTAATGGTATTCATGCGAACATGATTTAAAAAGACATGAAAATATTGTCTGCTTAAAGAAGGCTAAAATATAAATACTTACTGTCCAAACAACTTACAATTTTGAAATCTCATTCATTTAAAAATGTTTGCAAATGATTAAAATATTGTATTTAACAAATGTGTAAACAGAAACATTTACTGTAAAAAAAAATTGTATTTTTTCGTTGTCAACTCACTGTGTCTAACAGAAAGATTAGACTCTCTTCCCTTTCAGGATGAAGATTATTTTTGGAACATTTTCCCTTTATGCACCATTTTGTGTATTTAAACCCTGAAAACCTCTAATATCTCAAGAACCACTTTACCAATTTACATGAAACTTGTTTCATTCCGTTCTTATTAACATTTCAGGTAAACTTAATTCATAGTAATTTTCCATTATGTGCCAGTTTGACTGAGTAACATTGCAAGCAAGCTAGATTCAATCTGACTTTTAATAGTGTATAGATATATGTATATATATATATATATATATATATATATATATGTATGTATGTATGTATATAGGCAACCAATGGAAGAGATAAATACAATTGTTTACTCTCATCTAAACTAGTGTTTTGATACTGCAAGAATTTGGGTAAATATGTGTAATGGGAAGGGGTTGAAGTGGTTGGTATGAGAACATGTCTGATATGTGTTTAGAGATCTTTTAAAGTGGAATTGGAAAGCTCCTTCAACCTTTAACCTCATGTTTGGGTGCATATGGTTACATTTCCGTGTGTCTTTGGTTTGATCAAAACTTTGCTGGGTTTTCAAGATATGAAGGTGGGAGGACTAATGGTGGATGTATTAGCTTTTATAATCATAATGTAGCTCTTAGGTAAGCCATTATATATATTCTCTAATATGAATATAAAGGTGCCCAGATGAAGAGAAGTTTTTGATATAATTCTTTACCTGGCTAGGCATAGCCTGGACTTTCGGCTATTAAAATAAAGCATGCAGTTTTTCAAGATGCAGTTTTTCTACTTGATGTTGTAACCTATGGCACTTCTATTCATCAACCACATATGCCTAGTTAGGGCTGTTTTTTGCATCACTTCTGGATGAAAGACTTATGGTTGTATCTGGTCCTTAGAGAACTTTCTGTTGCATCCACATTCTTCTGCATGTTTGAGTGACTGCTGGATCCTTTAATGTTACTTTTGCCTTATATATATATAACTGTTTCTGTATTGCAATGGCTGTTAAGGGGACATGCACTGTTGCCTCTGCATGAACATCCTGTCTATGTCCCATGTATAGACTTACCTACTAATAATTTATTTATTCTAGGTACACAGCTAAAAAGAAACTCTTAAAGAATATCTATTAAACATTTTACAGAACCTATTCATATGAAGAAAATGTTTAGCAACTAAGTTAGAAAAAATCTTACCCATACAAATTCTTACATTTAGGGAGAATGGTATGTGCAAATCACAACACTTTCTGGTGTTGTTTTCTCTTGGTGGTGTTCCCCAACTTTAATGACTAAACTTCCTCTTCTACTGCTTATTAGGTCACCTATGTAACAGAAACTGTCTGCTACCTCCAGGGATACTCCAAGACATTTGGGAAAGTCTATTTCTTGCATGTGCTTAGTATTTGATGCTCCTGCAAATGTACCACATCTAAAATCTACTTTCTCTTTTAACCTTTATGTGATTCCACAGCACTTCCAGTAAATTCATATTTTGCACTGGGCACACCATATGATATTGCATCCTACACCTTTTCTGGATATCAAGCACTTGACAGATGTATGTTGAGGTATGTTCCTCCATTATCCATTTTCTTGATATGTATGTATTCAATAGCATATCCATTATTTATATGTATATCAGGGCAATCTTTTCTGCTGATGGCATTGTATATTGCTTTAGTCACAACGTGTAGTGGGAGATTGTTACTCAATGACATTTTTGGAAAGTAGCACATTACAAGTTTTATATTCTCCTCAGAAGATTGACAAAATCAATATTTGCAGTTGCATCTTGGGAGATTAAGGGCTTCACTATCCCACATTTTCATGAAATATTTTATAGTTTTCTACTGCTCTTTGATTGCAAAAATATAGCTTTTAGATATCACATGATGTAGTAGTCATAAGAAAAACCATAATTCATTAAGAAAAACCATACTTCATGTTAACCTTGTCGTTCATTTCATATTTACAGGTAGCCTTTATGTTGCATGTGGGGTGTTTTGTGATATGTCGAGATGTATGTACTGAGATATACAGACCTTGCATTTCTGGGTTCATAAGGCAGTGATGGAGGTCATCAGGAAGTTAATGTTTTTGAGAAGTTCAATACTTATTTTTCAGCATTTGGTTGATGCATTTATTTTTGCTGCTATTCTCTAGCAGTTACTGTCTCAGTGATATCATAGATCACACAAAAGCTGTTTCTACAGATCGTAAGCTTCTTTCTCTGTCTTTTCTTCTCAGATATAGTCCATCAATATTACTGTGTCTGTAGCAGTTTGCTGTTAATGTCGGGATCTCAAAGCTTTTAATGTCTATAAGCTGGATTTCTACAGACCAATTAAATATCCTAATTATTGGTATGAGTACTGAAAAAATATTAAGTGCTAACAACAAAAATCAACGAGCCATAATCTCTGCTGGTTTTCTTGCTCGTCACCGCTCAACTCATGGACACAAGCAGCGATTTCTTTGCCGAATCGCTACTGGAGACGAAAAACGGTGCCTGTACATCAATATGAAGCAGCGTAAGGAATAGCTTAGCCCAGGTAAACAAGCGATACCACACGTGAAACAAGATCTTCATCCATGTAAAACGATGTTGTACATATGGTGGGACCGGGAAGGGATTATCCATTACAAATTGCTTGAATGGAACCAAACGATCAATGCGGATCTCTATGTTCAGCAGATGGAACGACTCAACACAGCTATTCAAGAGAAAAGGCCTAATCGGCAGCATGGAGTTCTTCTGCTGCACGACAATGCTCACCCTCATATCGCCAATATGATCAAGGAAGCCATTCAAATGCATGGCTGGGAATTGCTGCCACGCCTGCTGTACTCTCCTGATTTGGCACCAACGGATTTCCACCTTTCTATCTTTTTCAAATACTATGCGCAGAATTTCATTCAATACTGATGCAGAATTGAGAGCTTTGTTGGATTAATTTTTTGAGTCGAAATCGTGTTATTTCTACCAACGGAGTATTGAAAATCTTGTTGAATGTTGGGAAGAAGTTGTAAACAACAAGGATGAATACATTATTGATTAATTAGTTGTTATTTGTTATTAGACCTTTTAAAAATTTAAATTTAAAAAAACGGCAGGAACTTAGTTATCAACCTAATATATATATATACATATATATATATATATATCATCATCATCATCATCATCGTTTAACGTCCGCTTTCCATGCTAGCATGGGTTGGACGACTTGACTGAGGACTGGTGAAACTGGATGGCAACACCAGGCTCCAATCTAAATTTGGAGCCTGGTGTTGCCATCCGGTTTCACCAGTCCTCAGTCAAGTCGTCCTATATATATATATATATATATATATATATATATATATATATATATATATATATATATATATATATATATATATATATATATGTATATACATATATGTGTGTGTATATATATATATATATATATATATATAGAATGTCATTAACTGCAATCCTTCATCCATGTGGACACACTTCTCTCTTATAACATCAAGGTTTTCTCTCACACACTGTCTTGCAATCTGAAATATTTCAGTTCTTTGGTCCTCATGTCACTGAACGTTGGCATGAATATATGTACCTTTAGAAATATGCTGTGCTTGAGAAGACCCAGCAAGCCAAGTGAAGCCATAAACCGTGGCCTATGTCAGTGGTCTAACCAGCTCACTTATGTGTACCTTTCTTTCATTGGGCACTAAACTCTGCTTGCAAAGACCTGTTGAGGCAAGTGATATCAAATTTGATGACAGCACCGCATGACTGGCATCCGTGCCAATGGAGCGCAAAGAGCACCATCTGAACGTGATCGTTGCCAGGGCCGCTGACTAGCTCCTGTGCCAGTGGCACATAAAAAGCACCATTCAAGCATGATCGTTACCAGCGTCGCCTCAGTGGCCCGTGAAAAACAACATTTGATCGAGGTCATTGCCAGTGCCGCTGGACTGGCTCCTGTGCAGGTGGCATGTAAAAAACATCATTTGAGCATGGCCGTTGCCAGTACCACCTGACTGGCCTTCGTGCTGGTGGAACATAAAAGCACTCTCTACACTCTTAGAGTGGTTGGTGTTAGGAAGGGCATCCAGCTGTAGAAACTCTGCCAGATCAGACTGGAACCTGGTGCAGCCATCTGGCTCGCCAGTCCTCAGTCAAACCATCCAACCCATGCCAGCATGGAAAGTGGACGTTAAACGATGATGATGATGATATATATTAAATAAAATTAGACAACAAAGCCAAGGCTGTGTGAAAATTTCAGGACATTTATAAAGAGAAAGTTAGTCTTATAGCTGTTTCTGGGATATTAGGGATATCTCTTCATTGGAGACAATGTGAGATGGTTAAATACAGGGAAATAGTAGAGTTCTCCACAATTTCCATTTCTAATGACAAAATATGAACTATCGGAATTTACATACCATGGACAAGAAGCATGTCTACCACTTCTGCACACTACTTTCCTTGGATAATGGTACTGCAACTGTAACATCCAACATATATTTTAATTTTTACTTTTACTCTCTTATCATCCTTTATATTTCTTATTTCCATCTTTTCCAAAATAACTCCTTATACAGAACTCTATTATTTCACTCTATTTAACCATCTCACATCGTCTCTGATGAAAGGATATCCTTAATATCCCAGAAACAGCTGTTCACCAGTCCTCAGTCAAATTATCCAACCCATGCTAGCATGGAAGGCGGACGTTAAATGATGACGATGATGATATATATACATATAATACATCATTATCATCATCCTCCTCCTCATCATCATCATCATCAACATCGTTTAACGTCCGCTTTCCATGCTGGCATGGGTTGGACGGTTTGACTGGGGACTGGCGAGCCAGATGGCTGCACCAGGCTACAATCTGATCTGGCAGAGTTTCTACAGCTGGATGCCCTTCCTAGCGCCAACCACTCTGAGGGTGTACTGGGTGCTTTTACGTGCCACCAGCACGAGGACCAGTGAAGCAGTACTGGCAGCGGCCATGCTCAAATAGTGTTTTTACATGTCACCTGCACAGGAGCCAGTCCAGCGGGACTGGCAACGCCTTTGTTTGAATGCTGTTTTCCACGTACCTCCAGCACAAGTGCCAGTAAGGCAACACTGGTAATGATCATACTCGAATGGTGCTTTTACGTGCCACTGGCACAGGGGCTAGTCAGTGGCCCTGGCAATGATCATGCTCGGATGGTGCTCTTAGTGCTCCACTAACACAGATAACAGCCATGCGGTGCTGTCATCGAATTTGATTTCAATTTCACTTGCCTCAAGAGGTCTTCGCAAGCGGAGTTTAGTGTCCAATGAAAGAAAGGTATGCCTAAGTGGGCTGGTTACACCGCTGGCATAGGCCACGGGATATGGTCTCACTTGGCCTGCCAGGTCTTCTCAAGCCCAGCATATTTCCAAAGGTCTCAGTCACCAGCCATTGCCTCGATACATGCATACATACATATACATGTGCATATATATATATATATATATGTATATATATTATGTATGTATGTATGTATGTATGTGTGTATGTATGTATGTATGTATGTATGTATATATGTCTGTGTTCGTGGAGGTGCAATGGCCCAGTGGTTAGGGCAGCAGACTCGCGGTCATAGGATCGCGGTTTTGATTCCCAGACCGGGCGTTGTGAGTGTGTATTGAGCGAAACACCTAAAGCTCCACGAGGCTCAGGCAGGGGATGGTGGCGAACCCTGCTGTATTCTTTCACTACAACTTTCTCTCATTCTTACTTCTTGTTTCTGTTGTTTTTTGTAATTCAAAGGGTCAGCCTTGTCACACTGTGTCATGCTGAATATCCCCAAGAACTACGATAAGGGTACACGTGTCTGTGGAGTGCTCAGCCACTTGCACATTAATTTCACGAGCAGGCCGTTCCGTTGATTGGATCAGCTGGAACCCTCGACGTCGTAAGCGACGGAGTGCCAACAATGTCTGTGTGCATATATATATATATATATATGTGTGTGTGTGTGTATGTGTGTGCATGGAAACGGATGAGGGTTGGCAGCAGAAAAGGGCATTCAACCATAAAAAAATCTTCCTCCTCAAATTCTCTCTGATTCATCCAAGAATGAATAAGTGGATGTTAAATGTTGACGTTGAGTGTAACAATGATAGTTGTTTCAGAATCTGTAAATCAGAAAAAAGCAGGTTCTACAATATTTGGCAGTAAGGTAGAAATATTAATATTTATACAAAACAGTATAATAGTCATTACCATTTTCTTTATATCATCCCTTTTGATGAGCATAGGGAGTGAGTTTTCCATGAATACCCATGAGTAAAATTGGATGGGAAATTTAACTGAAATGTATGTTCAATACTGCAGTATATAAATCTGCCTGCCTGCCTGCTTGTCTGTCTGTCAGTCAGTCAGTCTGTCTGTCTATCTGTCTGTATGTGTGTGTGTATGTTTGTGTTCGTCCGTCTGCATATCTGTGTGCTTGTATGTTTGTCTGCCTGTCTGTCTATCTATATATTAGTTGAATAAAGTTGTTGAATATAGCCAAACAAAAGTTTAAAAGTGATAAAAATACACATAATTTTAAAACCTGAGATGCAAAATAAATAGGAATAACTGTCCTTAAACACATTTATGTATTTGTATATTGATATTTATATATACACACATATATACAGACACACACACATATATATATATATATGATATTTAACTATATGTATATATATATATATATATATATATATATATATATACAAGCACATTTAAATGTATATAAATGTATATATATATACATACATATACACATGTGCATCTGTATACATGTGTATATACATAAATATGTTATAAGGACTGTTTACAACCACACATATAAACATACACACACACACACACACACACACACACACACACACACACACACATATATATATATATATATATGTATAAATATACATTATTTGGACAT
>NC_142928.1:43963396-44040896 GCF_046866305.1 Octopus bimaculoides
ATATTTGAAATTCTTGAAATTCTATCTTCCATTTTTTAAAACTCAAGGCATATTTTCAATGGAAAATGATTTTGGGTGATTCATTCATCCTCTCTCTACTACCAGATATATTATCAAGTATTCTATTAAATGTTTCAGACAATCAATCCATCCAAAAAGATTAAATCAGATATTTACTTTTTATGTTTAGAGCAATTAGTTCTATTGACTTAAATTTGGCACTTATTGTAACAAGCACATCTATGAATACCCATGAAAAAAATTGCAGCCACAATTCTGTTAACCAATGACACATTTTTTTTTTAAAGTTTCTGTAGCTGCTATGGCTCTTAAATCAGAGACACATTCAACTTTGAACAACTTAGAACCAGGTGGTGCAGGCAGGTAACTTAGAGATAAAAACTTAGAGTTTCAGTTTAATATTGCTGGCAGAGTGTGAATTAGAAAGGTATTTTAAAGTCAGAATGATGAAATAATATATTATAAAATCAACAAACAGCACTCTATGAGGATAAATGTCCAATGTCCTTTTACAAAGTAGGCAGAAATATGACTGTGATTATGAAGTTCTTTTTTCAGCTGCATGGCTTATTGTTCCATGACACCTTTTTGTGCATGGCATCTTGACAAAATGTACACTGCTATAGCTTTATGTGAACCAGTGCCTCATGATGGAATTTAGTGGGCAGAAAATTTAATTATTTCCTGTTATTGACATATTATACATCACACACACACACTCACATGCATGCACACACTCACACACATGAACTCACATATGTATGTATGATTATGTGTACATGTATGCATCCATATGTTTGTGTGTATGGATGCGTGTCTATATGGATGTCTAAAAGAACAATACCGGGCTATGGATACTAATGATGTTGTCACTGATTGGGTAGTAACATGACATTTCCTATGAATGAATGATGTGCCAGTTTAGAGGTTTTTAATTCTTCTGAAATATAAAAAAAAAATCAAATTTTTATAAAACAGGCAAGTTTGATGACATGTAAAGCATCTAGCGATAAAAATCCTGCCTCAATTTCCTCTCATTGGAACTGAACTAGCAAAGTGGTATCAAAAATATATGTTAAACAAAATGTAGAAATGAATGAACAAATTATATATCTTGAACATTATCATTAAATCAACAATACAAAACAGACCTCATAGGTTTTGATTCAATCATTCTAATTATTTTGAATTACTTATAAAATAGAATAACTACTAAAATATAACATTGTTTAAGGAGTTATAGACTCTTAACAATTCTGTATATTCTCATAGACTCTTACATAAAACAATGGATTAGATTCTGTACTGGTCACTCACTGCTCTTGTTTACCCAACATTCATTAGATCCTCTACAAATTCAAACTTTAATAGCTATAGCATCCTATTAATTAGCAGGCATTTTCCATTCTTTCACATGTTTTACATGTGATCAGCAATCCAATTATTCAGTTAATAAAAGTATTCTCTTTAATAATAGCTGATCAGTTTAACTCAAAGAACAACAATATTGAAAATTATAAATCAAAGAAAGATATTACTCTTTTGACATTATATTGACAATTTTAGAATGATCAGGTTTGGGTTATTTTTGTTTAACTATCTTACTCTGTATAGGAGAACAATAACACTTGAAATATCATTTCAATTTTTAAAAGGTAAAATATATATATATATATATAGATACACACATATATAAAACAATTGAGAGAGATATTAAATCCTTTAATGTGGCAAAACTTCATTATAATTGTGAAATTAAAACACTTAATTACCAAATCTGATAGAAATTACCATTTCATGATAACATTTGCAGAACATATTAATAGAGACAATTGAAAGTACAGTGTGCTCACACGCTGATATGTATATAAATACCTTTCCATTCAACATTGTAAGTATGGTTCTGATTAATTAATTCAGTCATCCATTAACATATTATGCTTCAATGAACATCATCTTATACTGGAAGCTACAATTTTAATTCTTATAAATTAGGTAGCTGCTAGATTATATCGCATTGGTTCGTTTTTGTTTTGATTTACTCACAATAAAATATCACATCAATTTAGGTCTAAAAGCGATTTCTAAATACAACTGGTTCTGCTTCATTTATATTGACACTGAATTCTTTTGAATGAAAACATTTTGCAATAACACCACATGATGCAATTCAATCAATAACGAACTGCTCCATTTTACACTTCACAATTGTAAGCTTACAGGATATGAAAACTGACCTAATGACCTTGCAAGAAAATGTATTGAGGAAAAATCAAAAGAACAGAAATGAATTTATATGTTATAAGAATGAGAAACTGCTGTGATATTAAGCAGATGAAGAAAATGTTATAAATTGCTCTAATATGAACATATTTTCAGTTGAAATCTAATTGAGATTAAATGAAAGTCAGATAAAATTTAATACTGAACATCTTATAAGAAAAACGATAGAAAGGGGGTAGTTACAATATTATTAGTCTTTTTTTTGTTTTATTCATTTACATATTTATTAATTATTTTATACCTTAATGGTCCATTTAAAATAATTCTAATTAAAAACTGTGCAACAACCTCTATTGACATTTTAAGCTGTAAATATTAGATTTGACAAATGCTGATGCAAATGAGAAAAAGAAAAATGCAACATTAGAAATAGAAAATGGGTGGACTTCAGAGAAAATTGAAACTGTATTAGATTTTCTATGTAGTTTCAATAGTTTAGCTGTTGAGGTAGCTGGAAAGATCTCAACATGAACATTAAGATTTCTTAGAGAGGAATAATCGATTATAAAACAATAGTTAAATTATAGGCTGCTTTAAAAGGAAAATAGAGGATAACAGCTACCTGTGATATAGTAGTGACTGGTTAACAAGTTAAAACAGCTCCGCACCAATGAATGACAACAGCAGTTTGGAAAATATGTAGTGAAGGAATGAACTGAAAACATTTTGTCATAATATTTTCTTGCTACAAGAGCCAATTGGCATTAGGAAGGAGATCCTGCCATAGAAATCATGACAAAAGCAGTTACTAGACCACAATGCTGTCCAACCCGTACCAGCAAGGGACATGAATGTTAAATGATGAAAACAGGAGATGATGATATTTAATTTTCTCAACTTTCATGACACTTTCTAAAGTTAACATTGTTTTGTATCCAGTGCTTGAATACATGAGATAAAATCAAGAAATGATTAGAATTTGTCATGGTTTGCACCATTAGAAGTCATAATCTGTTGAATAATAGTTGAAATTTCAGTGGAAGCAATTGATATGACGATGGTATTGTTGATGGGATGGTGCATGTCGATGATAACAGAGCTGATGTTGAAGTTTAGTCACAGATAAGCTCTGATCGAGTAGACCAATGGGAAAAGTTATTCTAGACATGAATATCTACTCTTATTGTCAGTCATTGCATATCTATATCATCTGATAAAGTATTTCATTTTTAAGGCAGTAGCTTGCTATTTCTTGCAGGCTTAATGAATACAAGGGTGTGCTGCAAAGTTCCTGGCTTTGGGTAAAAAAATATACAGGAAGTTCAGTTAATTATGACTTCATTCGACATATTCTCCTTTCAGATTCACATACTTATTGTAATGGTCCTTCGGTTTTTCTAAGCCCTTTCTAAGAACTTGGAAGTTTGGGTCTCCAGCCTGGCCTTTCTCAATCCCCTTAACTTTCCCAGGAACTTTTCAGTATCCCCTCGAATATACAAGCCTCTTCAAATATTGGTGGTGATGATAGATTGGCTGCTGTACCTAGTAAGTGCTGATCAAAGAGAGGCTTTCTTTAATAATGATGATGATAAAGAAAAATTTCACTGTTATTTCTAGTAGAATGAGTGGCCATATAAAAACTCCTTTGTATATATATTTTCTCTTGTACTTGTTTCGGTCATTAGACTGCAGCCATGCTGGAGTATGTCCTTGAAGAATTTTAGTGCTCCTGTGCGAAGAGAGGTGTGTGGTTTGTGTAGCAGTGTCTGTTTTCTTCCTGTAAAGGATAATGTCATGGCAGGGGTTATTAGTGTGCAGTGTGTAATGTGAATGTGTGGGGTCTGTGTATATGTGGGGATACAATTTGCATGAAAGGGTATGTGTTGGGGGTGGTGGGCGACAGTTTTAGTTTGTGGGGTGTCTGCTTTATAGAGGAGTGTTAATGAGTACACGAGTGCCTTGGCGTGTGCTTTGGTCAAACCCTTTTTGCTGGGCTCAAGGGCATTGGTGGAAGGTCGTTTGTGGAAGGTTGAGGCAGAGAACCTGTGGTTACAATCACGGTGGTGTGTGTAGGTATGATAGAATATACTTCCTTTCATGCGGGCAAGGATTAAACACCTCACTCCTGCTATTCAGGTTAACATCTGGCCATTGGGTATCTTTTAAAATCACTCTCTTCTCAGCCAGGCATAATCTGCACTTCCTGCTGCTATTGAAGTACAGTTTGCATCTTTCTAGGATCTTCCACTTTATGCTGTACTCCATGGCACTTTCTGTTAAGTCCAGACATTTTTGGCTAGGGTTGTGGCATTACGTCTCCCTGGGATGTTGAATGAGGACTTGTGGTTATTAAAGCAGGTTCAGAAGGGGCCCTCCATTGCTCCCACATACCTCTGCACACTCAGTTGTCCATTGGGTCCTATTGCTGTTACTTCTGCCTCATAAACAACTGTTTCTGGATTTCAGTGGCCATTCATTGGGCAAGTTGTGTTACCTCTGCATGAGCATCCTGCCTCAGCCTCAGGTCTGGGCTTACCTACTGAAATCATTTTTACACTAGGTGCACAGCTAAGGGATAATCTCAGGGTATGTCTATTTATTAAATATTTTGTTGAATGCATATATATGTATATATATCATTTATATTATTATTTGATTGAACACCACACATCCATTTCTGAATAAGTATATATATATATATATATATATATATATACAATAGCCTTCTTTCAGTTTGTGATTATGAAACCCATGCTCGATGCTTTGGTCAGCTTGAGGCTATAATAGAAGACACTTGATCAAGGTGCCATACAGTGGGACTGAACCTGGAACCATGTTGCTGAGGAGCTAATTTCTTACCACACAGCCATGCTAAGTGGATGTTTTGCAAATTTTATGAAATGTGTTCTTTCCCAACTGTCAAATTCTTTACATGATTTCTATGAACTTTTGTTCATCATGCTATAAAATTACAGTGCCAAAAACTCATGAATATACTTGACCTCACATAATCTTCATTACCTATAATCATCAATCTCAATTATCCTTGTCATGCCTCTTTAGTTACTGCTAGTGATGCTGCTAGTGTTGGTGATGATGATAATGGAAATGATAGTGATGATGATGATGATAGTGATGATGATGATGATGATGATGATGATGATCTCTGACCTACTGACCTTCAGGTTATGAAATTTAATGCATTCATTCATAAACATACATTGTCATTACTGCTAGTAACATGACCTCCCCCTCCTTCCTTACCTCCTCCTCTGCCTCCTCCTACCTCCATCGTCGCCACTGTTGCCACCACCACCAGCGCTACCACCGCCACCACCACTACCACTGCCACCACCACCACCACTACCACCACCACCACTACCACCACCACCACAGTAGACACTTCACTCATCATCATCATCATCATCATCATAGTCTTCTTTTTGCTGACCAAGTGGTAAGTTCAAACTAATGACTATGTGGTGATGAGATCAATATTAGGACTCTTGGTCTTATTTCCCAGGTGTATCTGCACACCCCAACTCATAGTCATACGTAGCTATACTTGCTATAGCTTTCCTGACTAGTAAAATAGATTTCTAACCCTAAAACTTCGAGGCTGAGAAGTTAGAAACAATAAGAGGCCATTGCAATGAAACAAATTGCCACAACACACACAAAGAAACATCTATTAGATTATGAAAAATCTTAGTAGCATGATTCGTGAAAATATAAACAAAAAGTCCACCTTACTAGCACTTGTGCTGGTGGTACATGGAAAACAACATTCGAGCAAGGGCATTGCCAGTGCCGCTGGACTGGCTCCTGTGCAGGTGACACGAAAAAATACCATTTGAGCGTGGTCGCTGCCAGTACCACCTGACTGGCCCTTGTGCTGGTGGCACATAAAAGCACCCACTATACTTTCGGAGTGGTTGGTGTTAGGAAGGGCACCCAACTGTAGAAACTCTGCCAGATCAGATTGGAGCCTGGTGCAGCCATCTGGCTCACCAGTCCCCAGTCAAACCGTCCAACTTATGCCAGCATGGAAAGCGGACGTGAAACGATGATGATGATGATGATGATATCTCTGATTACTGTTGACATCATCATCATCATCATCATCATAATGATCTGGTGTTGTTGCCCCTGCTCCATCTCCCCACTACTTCTACTACCACAACAACAACCACTACTATCACCATCAATTCAAACCAACCAAAACAACAACAACTAGAAACACTTCATCAGTTGAAAGTACTGCTGTTGTTTTTGTTTTGCTCCAAGTCAGCTCTGACTCAAAAACATTTAAAGTTCTATATTTAAGAGATGTGGAGTGGCTGTGTGGTAAGTAGCTTGCTTACCAGCCACATGGTTCTGGCTTCAGTCCCACTGCGTGGCACCTTGAGCAAGTGTCTTTTACTATAGCCTCGGGTCGACCAAAGCCTTGTGAGTGGATTTGGTAGACGGAAACTGAAAGAAGCCCGTCGTATATATATATATATATATATATATACATGTGTGTGTGTATATGTTTGTTCCCCCAACATCGCTTGACAACCGATGCTGGTGTGTTTACATCCCGCAACTTAGCGGTTCAGCAAAACAAGGTCGATAGAATAAGTACTAGGCTTACAAAGAATAAGTCCTGGGGTCGATTTGCTCGACTAAAAGCGGTGCTCCAGCATGGCCAAATGACTGAAACAAGCAAAAGAGTATTATTTACATTCGATGGGCATATGGCGTAGTGGTTAAGAGCCCGGGCTACTAACCTAAAATTCCAAGTTCGATTCCAAGCAGTGACCTGAACAGTAATAATAATAATAATAATAATAATAATAATAATAATAATAATAATAACAGCGAAAAATACCTTAGGAATGAGAACCCAGGTTCGAATTTTCCCCAAGACACCTGATGAAGGCTGGAGGGTATATCAGCCGAAACGTTGTGTTAACAACAAACAAGATGAGGACAAATATCCGTCGAATGTAAATAATGTGAATAATGATGGTCACACTATTATATTTCTTGAAATCATCTTTTTTGTAAAACAGAATCTTATTTGAGAGTGATTTGGTTGCTATTTGCTAACCGCAGGCGTAGGTACAGAGAAGTTTTCTTTGTGTTGGGGTTGGTAGTATTATAGCTGCAATGGCAGGAGTGAGTTGTTCTCTTCTCTGGTATGAAATACTGCTAGGTACACAGGAAAAATTGTGAGTTACATGTCTTGTTCATAATCCTGGTGCAATATTGTTGGCAAGGCAACTATAGTTGATATTTGGTATGTAGCCCACTATCCTTTTAACTTGGCTACTCACAAATGCTCAGCATAAGATGAAATAAACTGGATATTCATGCCATTTTAAGTATGTCTAATATTCTTCACATTATCCCCAAAGCTGGGTTTTCTATGACATCATCATCATCATCATCATCATCATTGTTTAACGTCTGCTTTCCATTCTAGCATGGGTTGGACGATTTGACTGAGGACTGGTGAACCAGATGGCTACACCAGGCTCCAATCTGATTTGGCAGAGTTTCTACAGCTGGATGCCCTTCCTAACGCCAACCACTCCAAGAGTGTAGTGGGTGCTTTTACGTGCCACCGGCCAAAGGCCAGTCACTTGAAATGGTGTATTTTACCTGCCACCTGCACAGGAGCCAGTCCAGTGGCACTGGCATTGATCTCGCTCGAATTGCTTTTCACATGCCACTGGCACAAGTGCCAGGAAGGCGACGCTGGTAAAGATCACACTTGAACGGTGGTGCCCTCACGATTTTGCTTGCCCCAACAGGTCTTCGCAAGCCAAGTTTAGTGTCCAATGAAGGAGACGTTGGCATGGAGGTCAGTCGTCGAACTTAGTTCGATTTCGATTTCATGTCCATGAGTAAAACTGTGGTATGTGATTTACTGTCGTTATTGATATTACAACTGTTCACTTTTTATTATTTTTTAATTTATTTCACTATGTTTTTGAAGACCAGTGGATTAATAGAAATAGAAACCGATAAAGTTTGATGACATGAAGAGTACCTGACTCAAAAATGTTGCCTCATGCATGTTCTCATCCAACCCATGCTAGCATAGAAAAATATAAGTTAAATGAATAAGCAACTGAATGAAGTAACTTTTTCAGACAATCAGTGCCCTGCACACAAACTTCATTTAATTCACAGACTTTTCACTTGTGTTATGCTACTCAAACTTACACTGCATCTTTATATGATGAACATTTAAGAGTAAATTCAGAATGTGTAATGTATTCACAAATTCTAATACACTTCAGTGGCAGATATCTTATTCATTACTATTTATTCATTACCATATTAAACTCCCAATGGGATATGTTAGGAAAAGTAAAATCATTAGTTATGATGGAAAATAATTTCCAAACAGAAATTTCATATTATCTTCTCAATCACATCGATACAGTTCAAATAAATAGCTAAACTTTGAATTAGTGATTTTATATAATTAATTTACATACCATCTTTGTCTATTTCAGTTTACCTTTGTCAGTTAACTTTAAGAGAATCGCAGAAATGCTTCTTAAATGCTTATCTATATAAACTATATCGAAATATTCTTCGAGAAGCACTAAAATTCAAACAATACTGTAAGAAATATAAAAGAGAAAGAAATATAAATTTAACACAAGACTCATTCATAAATTCATAATCTCTATCATAAAATTTGTTCAATGTTACGACTGTAAATTTAGTAGGTATAAAGTTGACAAAAACATGATGCACCATCAGAATTTAAATCACATTCTCAGTGACTGAACTGTTAAAGGTTACTCGTTGTCAAATGTTTATAGCCTTTCTCCTTCAGCTTCTTAGAGAATATAAAATCAAATAGAATTTCTTTGATATGCATTCTGCCTGGGAGTGACAGATAAATATCATTCTTTTATGTAGTTTGAAACAGCTTAATACCGGTGAATTATTCATGTATTCAGTTAACTGTTGTAAACATAATCCAATCAGTAACATTTCCAAGTAAATGGTGCCGTGACAGGAGGGCCATCTACGCAGTTTTAGAGATCACTTATGTAGAAAATATATGGAAACTGGAATGTCTTTGATGATTGTGCGGAGACAAAATAAGTAAAACGAAAATAGTGACAACAAACGCAGGGAAGCTAAGAAAGAAAAAGAAGAACAAGAAAGTACTTACAAAACCTTAGAAAATTAATTTATAAAGACAGCATTGAAAGTACAATTGTTCTGATAGCAACAAATTGGTTTGAATGTATATTTACTTATTTTTAGCATTCTCTAATTTATAAATTATTTATGGAGCTGCAAAAGTAGGGGAGGTCCACAAGTGTAAATTTGTGAAACATTGCTAGAATTTAAGATGGAGAAAATAAAATCTAACAAAAGCTGCACATGAATGCTATATTTTAATATATGGCTTGAGAGGAAGAAAATGTTGGTGGGGCAGTAGTTTGATGGAGCAAAGACTTTCTGGTATTTAGTTTCATCCATCTGAGTTCAAAATCTGCTGAGATTCACTTTACAATTTCATTTTCTTATAGAGTTGATAAAATCATCATCATCATCATCACCATCACCGCTGCTGCTGCTGCTGCCGCCACCACCGCCATCGCCACCACCACCACCATCACCACCACCACCACTACTACTACTATCATCCTCATTTAATGTCTGTTTTCCATACTGACATGAGCTGGATGGTTTGACAGGTGCTGGTAAGGTCGGGAGTCACACCAGACTCCATTGTCTGTTTTGACATGGTTTCTATGGCTGGATGCTCTTCCTAATGCTAACCCTTGTAAAGAGTGAACTGGATGCTTTTTACATGATACCAGCATATGTAAGAATACTGGGCATTGACTAATATTGTCTTTTGTTCACAACATGATGATTTCTAATAAGCTTTGTAATGCCCTGAGCATTAAATATGGCAGCATCTAATTTGACAATTGTTTTAAACACAGACTATGCCTATGTAAATTCTCTCAGTAATTTATGATGTACTAAGGCCAATCTCTTGTTCACTTGTGCCATAATCACAACTGTCACTCACATTTAAAAAAAAATTACTGTAGGAGAGAACTTCCATTTTTATCCACTATCACCTTCCTTTCCAAATGTAACTCATAAAAGTCAGTGGATTTTGCCAAAGAGGAAAGTGTCTACCTTCAGTCCTTTTATTTGTGTCAAACACATAACTTCTCTCATCACAGCATCTAGAAAGAAAAGAAAAAAAACTTTTATGTTAAAGATGGCAGAGAGATGCTACTCCTTGTTGTGGTCAATTGTAATTTTTTATGCTATAGTATATTGTTAGCTGGATGGGCAATAGAAAGTTAATTGTCTTTGTCAGAGTGACAGTGCAGTGCCTGTCAGGTGATATGGATGGCTTCCCTTCATGTGTAAAGCTGACTTTCTTTTAGGTCCAGCTCTTTCTACAGATTTATCATATTATATAATATAAAGTTCACCAAATCATAATTCATAAAGCTAAGCTAGTGGGCAAGCACATGTTATCACCAGGAGATAATTAAATATTTGAAGTGAATGACAAATGGACTGCAGAATTGGAAGAGTGATTCATTATGGTATTTCATTATGTCCCTTCTATATTCTGAGTTAAAATTCCACTCAGGTTCCCTTTGCCTTACATCCTTCTTGAAACCAATCAGAAAAAAGTACTGGTGTTGATGCAACTAACTGGGTGGCTATCATCCAATGTAGGGAAAGCAGTAAAAGAATAAAAAAAATTTGCTTATTAAATTCAGTTTTGAAAATTCTATTAGACTAGTGGGGCCTTTATTGGGAAAAATCATTTCAGTAGGAAAAGAGAAGGAGGAAATGTATTAGTTTGTTGTGAAAACAGGATATATCTGTAAACTTATGTCAATACACCATGAAAAAGTACAGTTCACCATTAAAAATAGTATAGAATGATGATGATGATGATGATAGTGGTGGTGATGATGATAATGATGATGATGATGGGTGGTGATGGTGATAATGATGAATATCAGTCATCTAGGTCTTAAGGAAAAGTCCTATGAGGATCAAACATTGATAACATATCAGAGAAAGAAGAGACAATATGAGATGAATGGTGTTTTTTTTTTTTTGCATTCCACTCTCGATTGTATTTCATGCTTCAAGATGATTTTTAGCAGCAGCTTCAGGATTCCAAACCACTTTGTGGTTATATGTAAGTGTATACATACATACATACATACATACATACACAGATTTATACACACATGCATACTTACATATATATACATATATGTATAGATATATACATACATTATATATTATATAATGCATAAAATGTGTGTATGTATATGTACATATGTCTATATATGTATATAAGTGACTGTGTGTGTGTACACATATATATTTGACATATACATACACAAACATATATATGCAAATACACACACACATGTGAACATATGCTCACACATACGCACACATGCAAGTATATATATGGTTATGATGTGTGTAATGGCATGAAAATGCAAAGCAATTGTGCACAATAATGTGTAGTAACATCTTTCATATTGCAGTGGCAGCAGCTTTGCTTTATATTTTGATGGGCTGTAGCTTATGTGCATTTTGTAAAGCATAATGTTTACTGCAATAGCCATTCTTTTGTCATATACTCTGCTCATACCCACTTTTACAGCTATGTTAATATAGTGTGCAGAGCCCTTCAGAGGACAATGAAAATATGCAAAATTATGGCCTATGAAATTATGATAGGGTTGTAGCAGGTAGCATGAGGAAAAGAAAAGAGCGAAAGAGAAAAGAGAAGAGAACAAGCTGAAGGGTGGAAGACAGAAGGATCAGGCAACAACAACACCACCACCACCAACAACAACAAAAATGCAAAGTAACTAGATACTGAAATAAGGAGAGTGAATGCAAAGGCTAGCAGTTAAACATCAATGTCAAAACACAGCAAGCGGAAGGAGGTGGCGAAAAAGGAGGAGGAGATTGTGATGATAAAGCAGATACAATGGAAGATGTATATTAGTAATAAGTGCATGCGTAGAGACAGAGAGAAAATATCAGGGTTCTGCTTAGAAAATTCTATGGATGCTAGCTGCAGATGCATATTGCAGTAATAATCTCAGACAAGTTGCTAAGAGGTTGGCAAAATGTATTTGTAACCATTAGTATATTTTATATCAGGATGTATGTGACTTAAGTGTCAATTGCTTTGTCTATACAGTTCTGCTTATGTACAGCTGTGTTATGTAATTCACTAGTCATTCTATCCAGTGTGCTAATAACAACAACAACAATAATAATATTATTATTCTTTAATAATAATAATAATAATAATAATAATAATAATAATAATAATGGGAGTAAGATAATTGAAAAGATAGGAATGCATGTGAAGGCAAAGCATCCACAGAAAGCAGTGCAAGAACCATATGTATCCTTAGCAGAGTTTTCGAAATCAAATGAAAATATAATACAATAATAAGCTGGTTGGTGTTAAATAACAACAGCAATATTAATAATAATAATAATAATAATATTAATAATAATAATAATAATAGGAAAATACCTCAGATAAATGGGAGGGAAAGACAAGACCAATACATGGAGGTGGTTAAGGTAAAGTGATCTGAAAGGATGCACTGTGGCATCGATTTGCAACACTCTGGAATAAGCTTCGAGAACTAATTACACCAAGTTTCAAATAGATAAGAATGTTGAATCACCCTTTGTAAGTTGTGTGGCATCAAAAATGAGACAGTCTCTCACACTGGCTGTAAAGGAATATAAAAGGAAGCATGATAATGTACCTAGGTATGTTCACAGAAGACTGTATGAGAATTATGGTCTTGAAAGAACATTTAAATGGTATGAACATAAACCAGGAGGTGTCACCGAGAATAATGAGTATAATGCATAACTGACAGCAGAATTTCAAGTATCTCTTGATTTTCCTTATAACTGAAGGGAGAAAGAAAATCAATGAAAATACAATAATTAATTTGTAAAAAATTGGGAAAATACTAATTTTGCTTTTTGTCACAGACTCTTGACCAGAAATATTCTATTCTCTGCTTTGTCTGTTTATAGATAGTAATTTATTGTAATTTTGTGGTTAAAAAGAACGAAATTAAATTGAAACTGAATTAAATTTGTAAATA
Organism: Octopus bimaculoides; assembly: GCF_046866305.1. Lineage (NCBI taxonomy): Eukaryota > Metazoa > Mollusca > Cephalopoda > Octopoda > Octopodidae > Octopus > Octopus bimaculoides. The sequence continues at coordinate 43,976,815 of NC_142928.1, forward strand.
TTAAAGGAACACTTAGTAGAATTTTGTAAAGAATTAAACTGATATAAGTATCATAAAGTATCTTGGAAAATAGATTTTCTTTCTGAAACAAGGAAATAATACATACTGCAAATCATGAAAGTTGAATTCATAATCTTGCACTGTAACCATACAACTACTGTGTCTCTCCATTTTCATTTTGTGGAATTAGTGAAGTGTTATTTTTCTTTCAATCATATTTGTATGAATGGAATAGTTCAGCAAACTGAAAATATTTAGATCAGTGATTTCCAATCGTTTCAGTCCATTGCTCTCTTGGTTCTATGCCTCATCCTCACTGCATCCCTCAGCTTTTAACATTATTCAAAAGAGTGGATCACAATACCATATGAAAGATAATAATACAGGAAATATCAAAGGGATAACCATAAATCCATTGTCCCATCAACAAGTTCTTCACTTGTATTGTCTCCTTAAGCGTTCCCCTGGGAAGCCACTGATTTAGATGAATAAATTGATTCTTTCAATAAACTAAACACCTCATCAATGAAATTGTGAGTGGTACCTATCTGCATTATAAGGAATTGCTCTGGGGTACAATTCAATGGCAACGACAGCTATTTGAATTAATAAACCTATGTTTAGTTGGTCAATATAGAGCTAGCACTTTAAACAGTCAGCCACTGCACCTCTTTAAGCATAGATAAATAAAAGCAGATTTTTGTCAGTATCACAGAGAAAACTACAGCAATGAAATTCTTCAAATCAATATAGAGTAGAAGACTGAAGATATCAACTCACACAAATGTAAAGATTCATTTCCATTTTCCATTATTGAGCTTCACTGTGAAAGCATTAACAACACCTGCTGTACAAGAAGCCAAACAATATTACAACAAATAAATAAAGAAATAAAATAAAGGAAGAAAACATCTATCAAAAGCTGTTTTGTGAAACTTCCATAAATACAGAAGTAGAGAAAAAATAAAAATAAAAATAATAACATTGACATCATTTTTTTAATGATTTATTTTATATAATTTTATTATATTTCTTTTCTACTAAAATGCTCAACTCTGAAAATGAGAAATTTGGGTTGTTGAAAAAATAAATGTATAAAGCACTTTGGAAAATAAAAAGTAAAATGTCTGGACCACTAAAGGTAAACTTTATATTCTAGGTCTAAAGAAGTCATTCATTCTAAGAATGTGCTGACCGATAATTTACTGAGAACATTTTTCAAAATTTTCTTTGGTTCTTAATTGTTTATACATTTAAAAATTTTCTTTTGTGTTTTTATATAATGTTTTGCTTTTATTTTCACTTTGAAAAGCCATATTTCTGACAGTCATTAAAATAACAAAAAAACAAACAAAAACCAAGTAACGCCTAATGTCAAGGAAATCACGACAAAGTTGTGGCTGGTTGGGCCATTATGAAATACATCATCACACCCTTGACTAAGTCACTTTAATGTCTGTCTAATACCTGAAGAAAATGCTTCTTCTGCTCTTAGACAGACATCAGCTTTTCCAATTGACAACATGGGAAATGAACAACAATGTTGAGGATGGTTTTGATGGTGATATTGACAATGGTGATGATGATGATGTTTAGCCCCAGGACAGCTCTGACTCAGCAAACCTATAATCAAAAGGATTCCATCAACAACTATCTCATTTGTTTGGAGAGTATATAAGAGTACATTATCTAGTGTGTGCCTTCCTTGTTTAAGACAGTAGTAGATTAATTTAATGGAGATTTGATTTTTGGTTATTATTTCTAAATGGTTGTGTAACCCTGTTAAGGCTGCCTCAGTCATTTGATGATAATAATGATGATGATTGAGGAAGTGACGATGATTGTGGTGATGGTGCTGTTGTTGTTGCTGCTATTCATTTTTTTTTTTCCTGTAGTTTCAGCTCAGAGCTGTGGCCATGCTGATGCACCACTGTTTAAAAGTAAAGTCGATGTTGGCATGATTTGAAGCCAGAATGTAAAGAACAGTAATTTAATGTCACAAAGTTCTTTGTCTATGGCTCTATTGATTCAGCCAATATTAATGATAATGATGTCGATGCACATTTTCATTGCTACATCATTGTCTTCTAGACTAAGTAGAATTTACAAAGGTATTACTTTTGTAATCTCAACAGGTGCCATGGGAAAGGCAGATGATCACACTAAATGTTACACAGCAGGAGCATTGTAGAAATGATCAGTACATCATTATTTTGCAGTGTTCAACTGAAATAATTTCTCCCATGCATATTGCTTTAGACTTGTGTCTTTTCTGTGTAAGAATGTTTTTCTCAACCTCATTTAACATTATAAAAGCTGCAGATAATTTCTAATACAATGTGACACTTTACCATAAAGTGCAGCAAATACAAAGGAAAAGAAAATGAAAAGAAAAAATGCTGTGTTACCAATAAATAACCAATAAAGAAAACTTATAGTATCTCTTGGAAAATAACAGGGTTAACTATGCAAAAAAAGGAAGGAACAAGGGAGATAGCAAAAGGAAAGGAAAAAGAGAGGGAAAGGGAGGGACACAGACAGATAGATGCAGTGAGAGATTGAGAGGAAGAGAAATTGAGAAAACAGAAAGAAAGGAAAATAATATAATATACAAGCATTAATAAATAGAAAATAGTGAAGTATATTTGATTAAGCTGGAGAGACAGAGAGATGGAGAGATGGTGAGAGGGAGAGAGGAATAGATGAATGGAAGAAGATCTTACACCATTATAAAGAAGTATAACTGTTTCAGGAAATGCTGAACATAAAAGCAAATAAAAACATATTTGAATCCTGGCCTAAAGAATATTGAAGGTAAAGAAAATTATTGCAGTTGTAAAGCGTAAGAAAAAGAAACACAAAGACGGTGACATACAAATAGACTTTTAGTCTTTTAGTCAAATTGTGATAGGAAATTACACAAAGGTGACTAATATATTGAGAATCTTTTCAAATACTACTAAACAGTGATAACAACAGCCACAACAATAATAACAGAAGCAGAAGAACTTTTGATTGAAAACTGAAGGTGTTACGTAGTTGAGCATATAATTCAGATTTATACTGTTAATGGTATCTTATTTAATTAAAAGACTTTTTCTTCTCTTCACATTTTTTTTTCAAGTCCTTTATCATTATGTAAATAAATGTGAGCATTTGGAATCAATGGATATGGACAAGGGAGAAATAAATAAAGTGGAGGTTTTTCAGAGCTGGCACTGAAACAAATCATTATGATGATGATGATGACAACAACAACAACAACAACAACGATGATGAATGACGATGATGATGAACACGACGACGACGACGATGATGATGCTGTTGATTGTGATGATAATGACGGTGAAGACGATGATGTTGGTGATAGTGCTGCTACTGAGAGCAGCATTTAACCTGTTGATGATGATAATGATGAAGAAAATTATTTCATTGATTACTCAGAGGAGAAAGGGGCAATGCTTATGATGATTTAAAAGACCTCTGCAACTGGTGAGAGGAAGAGGAAACCTTATCTTAGACCAGAGACCTGCCTCAACTATTTGCAACATAATGGATGCTACTAAACAATCCCTAGAGTCAGGTAGTAATGTTAAGCCAGAAGATGGATTAAATCTATCTAAGACTGGTATTGAGGTATTCAATACTTTTAGGTTATCTGTACAGTGTATTCCTTCTTCCCAAAGCCCTACAATGTGTGCCCTCCTCCTTCCAGCCTATCTCTTTTCCATTTAATTCTGCAGCTGTGTTCAGCCATCAATTTGAAATAAGTTGAGAAATGTTGAAAATATTTTTGCAACTCCTCCTCCTCCTACAACTACTACTACCACCCTCTCTTTGACCTCTTCCTCCTCCTCATCACCTTTTCCACTACGTCATCTACTTTCTCTACCACCTCCACCCCCTCCTCTCCCTCCGATTTCTCCATCTCCAGTGACATCACAACTCATTTCTTCAGTCGAGTGAGCAGCAGTAACATGAAATAAAGTGTCTTGCTCAAGAACACAACACACAGTTTGGTCTGGAAATCAAACTCACTACCTCATGACTCTGAGCCTGACGCTCTAACCACTGAGCCACGTGCCTTCATATTTTACAAGATGCAATATATTTTATGTATGAGTCTCTGTACAGCCATTCCAACCTGCCACCAACAGCAGGCAACACTTCTCCCCATCACAAGATGTTTTTAAGAAAAGAAAAGACATTAAACAAAATTTAGAAGATGAGTGGCCACATGGTTAGGAATGTTAGGCTCATAATTATGAAGTTGTGGGTTTCATTCCTGGACAGGGCTGGTACAGTATGTCCTTACCCAAGACACATCTTTTCATATTGCTCCAGTTTACTTAGCTATGGTGAGTACTAGCCAACTGATAGTGGAGCTCTCTCTCTCTCCCTCTAGCTTTCACACCTTAGATGTTCTGCTGAGTGAAGGGCAAGAAAATGTCTGCATATGCTTGAAACTATGATGATCCCTCAAATAATTTTTGCTAAAGTATGGCAGATGCAACAAAGTCATCCTTGATTATATAGTGAAATCTTCAAATCACAATCAAATACAAATGATAAAGTATCACATGTTCCAGCTTACAAGACTACCCATTAATTAGATGGGTAATTCTTTTGTGGTTGTTAGAGTTATAGCAAGATGTGAAACTCACTGCCATCATTGTCATCATCATCATTATCATCGTCATCATCATCATCATCATTTTAACATCTACTTTTCCATGCTTGAATGGGTCAGATTGTTGAGGTAATTTTTTTTATAAACAGATACCCTACCAGTCATTAACCCTCTCCTGTTTCCAAGCAAAGTAATACTTTCATCTATTTGGACATGTCAATCAAGACAAGGAGACAAAAGAAAAAAACATTCCCACACACACACATGCATACATATATAAATACATACATACATACAATGGGTTTCTCTCAGTTTCAACCTACCATATCTGTTCACAAAACTTTCGATAAACTGGGGGTTATTGTGGAAGAAATTTACCCAAGGAGCCACACAGTGAGACTGAACCAGAAACCATGTGATTGAGAAACAACCACATAGTTTCAGGTCCTATCAGTAGTGATATATATTGTTAATACTAGGTATTGTATGTTTTTCATGTGGTAACATGTGGGCATGTTTTCCAATATGTTTCTACATGTGATGAGGTATATATTAATGTAGCTATTTGTTCCATATGGAGTTCAGGCTGTCATTTGAAACCTCTTAATGTAAAGAATCACTTATGAACAGGACAATATATGGATAAAGATTGCATGACATGAGGTGACAACATGCAGAAATACCCCTTTAACCTTCAACATTAAAAATGACTTATTCTACATGCTATATTGAACCTTCAGTTATGTGTTGCAATTTATCCATCATATAAATGTCCTTTTGTTGAGTTATCTGTTGTATTTTTGTAAATTACCCTCATTCTAACACCCTTTTGCTTCTCTAATCTGAAGTATTTGGCTTCAATCCTCTTGTAAGCTGGGATTAAAAACTGAAACTGCATGTGTGGACCATAAAAAGAAAAAAAAAAAATGCACTGGTCTATTACTCTATGATCTCAATCTAAAAATAAAGTACAGCAGAACATACCTAGCCTGTTTCACATGCAGAAAATGTTTCCAGTCAAAAAACGGTGTGTGTGTATGCATGTGTGTGTTTATTCCTCTGTGTATATGTGGTAAAATGACTATTTTTCAATGTTTCTAATGCAGTCAAGAACTCCACGTTAAGAATCATTTCCTCATGTACACACTGTGTATTTATTTTTCAGTCAGAAAAAAAATAAGACTTCCTTGCATGTTTACGTGACATAGTGTGAAAAAGGAAGAGCAGGCTAGATTCTTTCAAATTACCTTATTATAAGCTCAACTCTTCCCCACCACCAGCAACCAGTTTTACTGTTACTCATTGTATAATGTCTGACTAAGTTTTGTAATATATATTTTGTTGGAAATAAATGAAAATTCAACACAAAGTTCTCTTTATGTTATACTTCTACTTTTATTACTTGTGATATCTATTCATTTCTAATACAGAAACTACACAAGCAAAACAATTTTACAGCACATCACATTTTTTATTAGCCAACAAATAAAATTCCTGTTAATTCATTTTATATCATATTTTCTGCTAGAATATAAAAAATTATACTAATATTGGAAATAAAATATGTATCTTCTATATATCAACTCCATATGGCAGAGATCAAGTGTACACTTTTCACTGTCACTTCACTAGGACACAGTGAATTAAGTGTTAAAGAACTGGTGTATTGCCTTTATGAACTGACAAGTATTTACCACAATCCATTGAAAAGAAGTCATAGCTGACCAGTGGCACATATCATCAAAATCTCAATCAACGTGATGCTAGAATTCCTACCTTAAAAATAAAAATATTTGGTAGTTCTATGTCTCTATTACAAAAAAAAAAAAAAGGGATGGACAATGGAAAACATGTCACTGTGTTACCACACGAATAAAAAATAATACCCAGTATTTACAATATACAACAGTTCTGATAGTAACTGAAACTATATGGTTGCTTCTCAATCACATGATTTCAGGTTCAGTTTCACTGTGCAGCACCTTGAGTAAATGTTTTCTACTATTTTTCATACCTCAGACTGGACTAGGATCTAGCACTCTTCCAGTTATGACAATGAGGTTTCCAGTTGATCTGATTAACAGAATAGTCTGCTTGGGAAATTAGCATACAAGTGGCTGAGCACTTTACAGACACTGAGAGATTCAGTGTAACACAAATGGTGACAAGGCTGGCCCTTTGAAATACTGGTGCTACTCATTTTCACCAGCTGAGCAGAAGAGCAATGTGAAATAAAATGACTCGCACCACTGGCATCAAACTTCCAATCATGAGCTGAATAGCCCAACCACTAAGCCATGCACCTTCACCAGACTGGGTACTAAACAACAACAATTTCTCAATATAAACTGTACTAATTTTTTTACTATAGGCACAAGACCTGGAGCTTCTGGGGAGGACGCTAGTTGGTCTCATCAACTCCAATACTCAACTGGTACTTATTTCATTTCATCAACTCCGAAAGTATGAAACGGTAAGTTGATTTCAATGAAATTTGAAGCAGGTATGTAAAGACGGACAAAATGTCACTAACTATTTTGTTTGGCATGCTACAATTCTGCCAGCTTGCTGCCTTTAACGTCTTGACAAATGCTTCATTGTTTTACATTAAATATAGTAAAGGTTAATACAATCTTTTATTTCCTATGTTTAATCCAGATTTCCTGCATATCAATGAATTCATTCTGGATGGTCAAACTACTGATGCCAACCTGGACTCGAAATAGTCAGAACAAATGTATGCCATGGTGTTGCAAAACTATCCTGCATTGGTTAACAAAAAGCAAGCTCTTCTGCACAAAACAGCACATAACTTCATGCTGCTCGAATGACCCAGAATAAAATCCAAGAACTTGAGTGAATTGAACTAATGCCATACCCAGCATACAGTCCAGATCTAGCTAATTGACTCCTATGCTCAACTGATACTTCTTTGTGATCGAGCCTGAAAGAGTGACAGGTAAAGTTGTTCTCGACAAAATTTGAATTCAGAATGTAAACAGATGAAATGCCACTAAGTGTTTTGGCTAGTGTGCTAATAATTCTGCCAGATTGCCACCTTAATGAGGATCATGATGATGATGATGACAATGACAACAATGGCGACAACAACAACGATGCTGATGACAATGATAACGATGATGATGATGATGATGATGATGATGATGATGGTAATGATAAATACTCTTCCTCAAATTATAAAAGAGATACAAATCAATCTTCTCAGAATACCAACAATGTACTCTCATATCATTGATGACTAGGAGAATTTTGGAGTGGTATGCAACTTTGAAAAAGTGGACTAATGGAAACTGAAGCAACAAACAAGAAAATTAAACAAAATTTTAAAGTAAACACACACAAGCAATATCACTGAAACTTATAGACTAATAAAGGCAGCAAGTATATTTATGACATGAAATATAGGATTTGAAGTAAGATGGAAACTAAGTAATGAAAGTTGACAGAACAAAAGGATGAACAATGAACCACGGTGGAAGATGAGAATCCTTGGAGATTAAAAAAAAAGGATACTGAGTGATCTGTGAATATTAGACATAGCATAGGAAAGGAGAACTGTAGAATCATTGCAAGTATGACATGCTGAAACAAAAGTATGATATTGATTCCACAGGGTTACTGGTAGCAATCAAGAAACTATATCAGCATGTTAAAGCCAAGAGAGCAGAAAATCACTCAATATTAGCAGAGAATCAAACAATATAGAACTAAGAAGACAGAAAAAATTTTATCAGGAAATAAACAGAGAAACTGATAAAGATGCATGCATCCCAAATATAGAAGTAAGTCAAGGATTTTGGAACAAAATATGCGGTAACAAGCAACATACAGCATTAACAAAAATTGGTTACACAACTTAAAAGAATCTATTATAAATTCTCTGCAAGAAGATATTGAGATGAGCGAGGAAGATGTTCAAAGTGTAGGTAGAAAGATGAGTAACCCAGTAGCAAGATAAGCTGACTCAGATGAAGTTCATGAGTATTGGGTGAAAAAATTGGCTGAATATCACGTAAAGATTGTGGAACAATTATGCATATTTCTTGAAGGGCACACAGCGATTTCAGAATCTCAGGCTGGTTGACCAGAGATAGAACAGTATTGTGTCAGAAAGAAGTAACAAAGAGAAATGCTGTTGACAATTTCAGACCAAAATCTTGTCAGCCCGTCATGTGGAAACTGCTAACTAAGAAACTGGTAGATGCAATATATGACTTCATGGACTAGGATAACATCTTTATGAAGGAAAAAAAGGGTGCTAACTTGGGTGGAGAGGAGTCAAAGAGTAATTACTGATAGATAAGACAATGCTGAAAGACTGCAAAAAGTACAAAATGAACTTAGGGATGGCATAAATAAACTAACTGAAAGCATACACAGATTTGTGGATTATAGATTGCTTGAAAATATTTGGAATTGCTCAATTACTATAAAATTATTGAGTAGAACTATGAATGGATGAACATGGGAGCCAGATCTTAGGCTTTATTAAAAATGAAACAGAGAATCTGCCAAGGATATAGCTGTCACTATAGCTTTTTGTTTTGTGTATGATGTTGCTAGCTTTGATTCTGAGAAACACAAAAGCTGGATATATGATTTCAGGGAAAGAAAAGATATGAATAAACATCTACTTTTTATGGATTACCTAAAGCTTTATGAAAAAGTTGAAAACCAGCTGGATTCACTGATTCATACAGTACGATACTTTAATTTGCATATTAGAATAGAATTTTGGGCTGTAAAAGTGTGCTGTGTTGATCTTAAAAAATGGAAAAGTCCAACAAATGGATATTGTGAAATTACCCATAGGAGAAGTAATGAAGAGATTTGAGCAGAAAGATACAAGTATCTGGACATAGGATGTAAACAAACTGGTGGAAAACCAAATGAAGAAAATACCCACACAAGAGTATTACAGAAGGCTGGGATTGATTTTGAAGACCAAACTTAGAGAAAGGAATAAGTTCTGAATAATAAATTCATGGGTAATTACTCCCATAGGGTATGGAGTAGGAGTGTTATGATGGCAAAAGAAGAACTACAATCTTTGAACTTAAAAACAAGAAAACTGTTGACATTACATAAATTCCACCTGAAAATTGACGTTGACAGCTACACCTGACAAGAAAGAAAGGATGGTAGGAACTGATAAGTTGTGAAGATTGTATTCAATCAGAATGAAACAATATTGATTTGTATACAAAGAATGCAAAGGAAGCAGTACTTGTAAAGTAAGGAATATGGTTTTATTGCATAGAAAAATCAGTCAAGATGAAATACAAAATACAGCAAGAAAGAGGAACACATCTGGTGGGATAAGAAGATGCACAGTCACTTCTTGATAGAAATACCAAGAGACACAGATTCTGATAAAAGATGGATGTGTGTATCACAGAAAAAATTGTTGACAACAAACTGCCACAAGCATAGAATTGATCATTCTTCAGAATCTGAGAAGAGTAGAGTATGTGGTGGAACTGGAGAGACAATATGGCATATTTCAAGTGAATGCAGCAATTTGACCCAGACAGAATGCAAGAGAAGACATGATAATATCACCAGAATGGTTCATTGGAAACTATGTAACAAATTTAGATTGGAAAAGTCAAGGAAATAGCATGTGGCTTGATCAGTAAATAATCTATAGCCAAACCCAGTTCCCTTGGATTGCATCTCACATTATTTGACGTTGGTTTAGGCGTCAAGTCCAATCTGAGCACTAATTGTTTGTACCTTTTATAAGGTTTTTTGGCCATACTCTTAACATTTTATATGTGTGTGTGTGTGTGTATATATAATCCTGGGTCCACTTCCTGCAGCCAACTTTCGTCTGTTTCATGTGTCAGTTTTGATGGGAGAGTCCAACAGTCATCTCACCATATTGAACCGCTGAACTCTACACAGTTTTTCTCTTTGCAACCTAGATAACGTAATTTATAGATATATAGTAACCTTTAACAATAATAATAATAATAATAATGAATATATTAGGTCCACAGCGAACGAAATTAAAAGAAGTATTTTCCAGCAGTATCAGTCTTTCAAAAATCCCAAATTAAAAAAATTCGACCGGTCTAAGTAAACACATATTGGAGTTAAAATCTAATAAAATAGAATACACCCTTAATTGGTATATTATTCGTAGAGTGAAGTCATATAAAATAGGTAACAAAACATACTTATTATGTACAACGGAGTTTATGAAAATACTCCAGTCGAGAGAGTTATTATTAAACAGTATTGAAGAAAGGAACAAAATGCCGACGTAAGAATAGCTTTACGTATAAAAAAATGAAAAATATATAAAATAATAACCCCCTCCCCAGCATATCATCTCCTCGCACTTATGAGGAATATAGTTACCAGAAGTTTTAATAGTATTTATAGCAGTATTATATACGGATATACAAAGATCTAAGAATTTATTAAACAATATTACCTTTAAATAAATAGACAGGCCACATTCATGTAACATAAACCTAAAAATCTACAACACTTTAAAAATCCATTTATAGCTAGATTTACGACTATAGACTATTTCTAGTTATTATCTCCCCTTGACTTCAACCTCTCATAATATTATTATTTTTAGAGTATTTTTAAAATTATTTTGTTATACCCAATTCCCATAATACTTAGCGTCCGACAGTGGGAGCGGCCATTTGCACTTAGACTAGAAAGATTAAACTTCATGTCGTAAAGTAATCTACCTTTTTACTACTTGTATTCAATAAGTTTCTAACGCAAATAGTTGTATTTACTAATTAATCTTTACTATTAACTCATATTTGACATAAAATATGTCTTATTATACTAATATTGACAGGGGTGTATTTTACACTAAATCATTAATTCCTATAATATTTATTTAGATATATTACAAGATTTAATATGTTTCTAATTTAATCGTTAATAATTTCTTTAGGTAGAGAATTTTCAATGTATATCTTAATTGTACTTTAGGTATTTAATGTTTTAAAAAATATATTTGTAATTTTCATTTTTAATATGATTTTTAACTTATAATTTTTAACTTTTACCCGTACATAATAATAATATACATAGCCTGAGGACGCACTGGCGGATTTATGCATTAAGTATAGCCTTAATACACACCCCACCAGCGCAGAAGCACGTGTAGTGATTACGTGTACTAACTTCTTTCCTTACTGATGAATAACAGGTAAGCTATATTTATTTAACTAATTTTATTGTACGTTATTTTAATTATTTTATTTGATGTAATTTTCTCTGCATATACCATACCATGAGGTTATCCTGAAATAGGAATTGCTTATCTATTGGTAATATGCCAAATTTGTAATAGTAATAATAATAATAATAATAATAATAATAATAATATATATATATTTAAAAATCTTAAGGATTAACAAGTATTCCAGGTTATCAGGAGATTTACTATTTTGCACTTTACTAATGCAATATAAACAGTATCATTTATAATATTATTACAAATTTGGGATGTTATCAAAAGAACCACAACTCCTTATTGTGTGGAGTACACATAGAAAGTTATATCCATAATAAAAATAAACTGATATAAGCATTTTAAAACCTACTATAAAGTACAATAACATTATTTAAAAAAGCCTACTTTTAAAATATTTGAAATATATATATACCTTACCTGTTATTAGTCTTTGGTGACAGAAGATATTTTTAATCAACGCTACACGTGTTTCTGTGCTGGTGGTGTGTTTTTCCAGGTTATACCTATTACATAAATCCACCAGTGCGTCCTCAGGATATTTATCTTATTGTAATTATTATTAACGGATCAAAGTTAAAACTACATATTCTAATACATATTAAATAGAAAAATAAGAATATAAATAAAAAAATAATAAAAATGAATAACTTACAAATATATTTTTAAAAATTAAAAAAAATAACAAAGATTAATAAAATTAAGTACCTAAGAATACAATACCGATATATCTTGAAAATGCTAACCATAAAGAAACCCTCAACGACTATATTATAAGCACATCAGAATTCCACTACTTATCTATATAAACATTACGGGAATTAATAATTTAGTATAAGATTTACCCCTATCAATACAAGTATAAATTACCATTCTTATGTCAAACATAAGTTAATAGTAATTATAAATAAAAATCTCTATATACGTTACAAAATTATTGAATAAAACTAGTAAATGAATCTAGTAAACCAAATTCACAAAGGATGAATACTTATCAACATGTTTACTCCTTCTCATTCTTGTGCAATTGGCTGCTTCCTCTGTTGTGCGCTAAGTATTATGGGAATAACATCAATAAAATAAACTACTCTGAAAAATTCTCTAAGACTAATAATATTAGAGAGGGATTGCTTTGATATACCCATGGGAGCCCAGGACTATGCACAAATAGCAGAATTAGTAGGAATATACCTATTATCTGAACTTGGATTAGAACATCTTAACGTAGAAGGAGGTCTATATAGGGACGACCTACTCCTTATAGCTAAAAACTGCACTAACAGATCATGAGGAAATATAAAGAAAAACTATACAAATTCTTTTAGAATTATGGTTAAGATATATTTATGTGTATGTATGTTTGTGTATATATACACGTGTACACATTTATGTATATGTATGAAATTGTGTAGGTGTGTATATATATATATATATATATATATATATATATATATGTATGTGTATATATAGATATATGTGTATATATATATATATATATATATGTGTGTATGCAAATGTATGTATGGATGTATGGATGTATGTATATATATATATATATATATATATATATATATATATATACTTTATTTAAAAGCAGCAGAAATATAACAAAAAAACCGTTACTCTGAGTTTCACGTTCCCGTTCATCGGACAGCTTTGTTCATCTTGTTGCACATTTCATGTGCTTACTCCGGTATATATATATATATATATATATATATATATATATATATATATATATATATATATATATCCAACCTGAATTTCCACAGGGCGGACTGGAAGTCAATTCGCAGAGAGATTCGAAATCAAAACTGGCATGGCAGCCTTTCTATACAAGACAATGACCTCAAACTAAGTCATTTTATGTCAACCATACAAGACATATGCACCAAATACGTGCCATATAGAAAAACCAGCAAACATGCCAATAGAATTCCTAGAGACAGGAAAATCCTTATGAGACACAGAACAAATGTCTCAAACCAGTTAAATAGAGAACTGGAGGATAGGGAAAGGGCTAAATTAAAACTATCACTGTTAGAAATAGAAAACAAAATTAAACTCTCCTATGAAAAGGAGAGAGCAGAGAAGGAGAAGAGAACAGTAGAAAGCATAAAAACAAACCCCAAGGCTTTCTATAGATTTGCAAAGGAGACTGCTACGGTGCAGTATAAGATAGAACCCAGCTGATTTCTTTGACAATAGCACTCAGCAGAAAAAGACTGCATCCATTAGCTACATCGACATTGAAGAGGAAGATGTGATAGCTGCCATAAATGAAATGAGCTCAAATTCGGCAACTGGCCCCGATGGTTTTCCAGCTGTCCTCTTAAAGTCGTGTAAACAAGAATTAGCAGGACCACTCCGGATACTCTTCCAGAGTTTCCTTGCAAATGGTAAACTTCCCAAAAAGCTGAAGGAAGGCACCATATGTCCTATCCATAAAGGTGGAAGCAGAGCAGAGGCTGGGAACTACAGGCCCATCTCTCTGACTTCACATATTAGCAAAGTCATGGAACGAATTGTCAGAAGGAGATTGATTGCATTCCTAGAAGAAAATGACTTGCTGAATGAGACCCAGCATGGTTTTCGTCCAGGTAGAAGCTGCCTCACGCAGCTCTTGCAGCATTATGACTGGGTCCTGAAGCAGCTACTTGACCATTCAAATGTTGATGTGATATATCTCGACTTTGCAAAAGCCTTTGACAAAGTTGATCATGGTTTGATATGTCACAAGCTGCGAAACCTTGGCATAGCTGGTAAACTAGGAGAGTGGCTGCATGACTTCCTGAATGGTAGAAGTCAGACAGTTGCAGCCAATGGAGAACTATCTAGGGAAACACAAATATTGAGCAGTGTTCCACAAGGAACTGTTCTGGGGCCACTACTGTTCATAGTGGCCCTTCTGGACATGCCCACGGTCACTCGGAGAGCCACTGTCACTAGCTATGCTGATGACACAAAGATATCTCAGGCAATAAAGAATCCTGATGATATTGTAAGCCTGCAGAATGACCTAAATGCAATATATGAGTGGGCAGAGCAAAATAATATGCAGTTCAATGCAAAAAAATTTCAAGTACTGCGCTACAAGACCACAAGTACCTCCCAACTGGCATACACAGGGCCTGGAGGTACTGCAATCCCAGAACCACAAACAGTAAGAGATCTGGGCATCAACATGTGTAGTGATGCATCATTTCACATGCACATTGTTAAGTTGATAGCAAAGTGCAGACAACTGGCAGGGTGGATACTGAGGACATTCCGTACAAGGGATCAAAAAGTCATGTTGACTCCATGGAAGACATTTGTTCTGAGCTGCCTAGACTATTGCTCTCAGTTGTGGTCACCACACAGTGTTAGGCGGATAGCAGAACTCGAGGCAATTCAGCGGCACTATACAAAAAAGATCGCCAAAGTCCAACAGATGAACTACAGGGAGCGACTGAAGGCACTAGGCAAGTGAACCAACCAGTGGACTTCTTTGCTACCTCCCCTATAACCAGTGAGGCAGTTACGATGGAATACATCAACATTAGCGAAGAATATGTACTACTAGCTATACATGAAGTGGACACAAACTCAACTGCTGGCCCTGATGGTTTCCCAGCAATCCTCCTTAAATCGTGTAAGCATGCCCTGGCAAAACCCCTCCAGATCCTCTTCCAGAGCTTTCTTGCAAACGGAAGACTTCCAAGCAAGCTGAAGGAGGGAATAATATGCCCAATCCATAAAGGGGGAAGCAGAGCAGATGCCAAAAACTATAGGCCTATCTCTCTGACTTCACACATCAGCAAAGTCATGGAAAAAATAATCAGAGGAAAACTGATCGCATTCCTTGAAGAAAATAAATTGCTGAGTGATACCCAACATGGCTTTCGACCAGGTAGGAGCTGCCTGACCCAGCTCTTACAACATTACGACTGGGTGTTGAGGCAGTTACTCAACAACTCAAATGTGGACGTAATATACCTTGATTTTGCAAAAGCTTTTGACAAAGTGGATCATGGTGTGATATGCCATAAACTGCGTGATCTTGGCATAGCTGGAAAACTTGGAGAGTGGTTACATGACTTTCTGAAAAAAGATAGAAGTCAGGCAGTAGTGGCTAATGGAGCCACCTCTATCAAAACACAAATAATGAGCGGTGTTCCACAGGGCACTGTCTTGGGACCATTGCTTTTTATAGTCGCTCTCTCAGATATGCCTGCAAGTGCCCGGATAGCCACTCTTGCAAGTTACGCAGACAATACAAAAGTCTCGCAGAAAATACAGAACTCCAGTGATGTTGCACACCTGCAGCAGGAATTGGACTCAGTTTACAGATGGGCTGAGGACAATAATATGCAGTTTAATGCTGAAAAATTCCAAGCCCTGCGCTACCAACGTCCAAAACTGAATATGAAACTTAGAGTACACTGGTCCACAGGGAATTTCAATCCCAGAGCCTAAATCAATGAGAGACCTGGGTATCGACATGAGTGATGATACCTCTTTCCAAGTGCACATTACCAGAATGGCAACAAAGTGCAGACGATTGGCTGGATGGATCCTGAGAACATTCAGAACCAGAGATAAGGAAACCATGATGATCCTCTGGAGGGCATTCGTCCTCAGCCGCCTGGATTACTGCTCACAGCTGTGGTCACCCACCAGTCTGAAATTAGCAGCAGGCCTTGAAGCAATCCAGAGGAGATTCACAAAGAAGATTGTCTCTTTGCAACTGCTCAGCTACTGGGAAAGGCTGAAACAGCTAAGACTCTACTCCCTGGAGAGAAGGCGGGAGAGGTATGCAGTAATATACATCTGGAAGATCCTGGAAGGAATTGTGCCAAATTTTGGCATTGAAAGCTACACCAATGCCAGAACGGGACGACACTGCATAGTGCCAAAGATCCCAGCAATACCATCGCGCTTCAGGACCAGTTACTGCAACAGCTTGGGATTCAGGGGCCCACAGCTTTTTAATATTCTCCCAAAGAGCCTGAGGAATCTGCACAAAGTAGATGTAGGAGGTTTAAAATCAAAGTTGGACCTCTTCCTACCTCGCGGCAGGAGGTGCAAATGAGGGCTGCTAAATCAAACTCCATTCTTCACCAAGTGCCACATATTGTAAGAGGCTCCCTGTAATAACAGTGTAGCAACACGGTGGTGCATCAGCATGGCCGCAGCTCTAAGCTGAAACTTAAAAAAAAATATATATATATATATATATATATTTATATATAATATATATATATATATATATATATATATATATATATATTGGTGTTGCCATCCGGTTTCACCAGTCCTCAGTCAAATCGTCCAACCCATGCTAGCATGGAAAGCGGACGTTAAACGATGATGATGATGATGATATATATATATATATATATGTATATATTCGAGTTAGAAGACAGAGATGTAATGGATACAAATTAATTTATCAATTACTTAACATATTCACCTACAATTGTGAAATGAAATAATTGTAGGTGGATATGTCAAGTAATCAATAAACTAATTTTTGTCCATTAGATCTCCCTGCTTTCTAAATCGATAATAATGTATTATATTTTATGATATTTTAGATAATATATTTATTAAAGAAATATCTCTTCAAAATAAAATATATTAAACTAGTGTATCTTGGATAGAATATCCCTATAAGAGGTTTAAATATCCTCATTGTGACTATATATATATATATATATATATATATATAATACAGAGAGAGAGATAGCATCTGGAAAGTTTGTACATGTATATGTACATATCATCATCATTGTCCTCATTACTGATATTAGACACTGAAGCTTTTTCAATCATAACTTTCACATCACTGAGTCATTCAAGCATTCTAATTGTTTAATTGGTAGCATGAAACTCCAAGTTACCAATCAAATAGTTTCCACTTCTAATAAAATACACACATACACTCTGCTTTATGTCATTATGCATTTAGTACAATTTTCTTTAGACTCATGTTCACCAACCTGTTTGTGTGTGTGTGTGTGTGTGTG
The DNA here is from genome assembly GCF_046866305.1 of Octopus bimaculoides. Classification (NCBI taxonomy): domain Eukaryota; kingdom Metazoa; phylum Mollusca; class Cephalopoda; order Octopoda; family Octopodidae; genus Octopus; species Octopus bimaculoides. The sequence continues at coordinate 43,994,708 of NC_142928.1, forward strand.
TGTGTGTGTGTGCACGTGCACGTATCTTTTGCCATTGCATATCAGTGAAGTATTTAAACACTAGTGGAAAAAAAACCCCAAACAATGGCCTTCCCTTATCACTATTAACATCAGAAATCAGCGAACCGGTAATTAATCTATAGGAAATATATAACCAATACTGCTATTGTTTGTAAATTATTATATGAAATAAATAAAGAGAAATATGGACTGTAAACTACTATATAAAATAATTCTCTCATCAAGCTGAATCCAATACTGCATTTAAACTCAAAGTATTTAGTCTGGTATTCCAACATTTCTGCACTCCATTACACTTTTGATAATAATATTTACATGAGTATTGTGCTTTCAGAAGTAATCAGGCAAAAGTTTATCTTTAACAAGAGGATTGTTCCTGCACAGACAAACTAAATATGATTAATACTGGAACATCAACACATAAACCTCAGTTAGCATGCAGGAAATAATTCTGTTTTATGCCAAGTGAGATTAATTTAAAATCTGAATTAGAATGGAGACAAATCCAGGAGAGACACAATTTGTTTTGTTAATAGCAGATTTAGTTGAACTGATGAAGTAGAAGTCATGTAGCAAATACTTAAGTGTTACAGGTTGAAAAACAATGATTTTCACATTAGTTCTATTGATTTCATGGGGGGAAAGCTTTTGTCTTTCAAATGGAGTAAAATGAGAGAAGCATTAACAGCAGACTAATATGATGAGAAACTAATAGATTGTCTGTTGGTAAAATCGAATAGCATTGCTAAAATTGGCTGATTTAAAATAATTAAAGATGAAGACCTGAGATTTACATATTAAAGATGTCTAATTGTCTGGTAGTGTTACTTGTGTTGAAATGTGGAATCGTTAAAATGCGTATTAACATTGTTGTGCAAATAGAAATAATTTTATGAGTGCAATTAAGCAGTGTAAATCATGGTATGAAATCTATAGATGACCAGCTGAGAAATCATACAATAAAATATATATATCATCTAACTATATTAGTAGACAGGCTTTGTTGTAACAGACTGATCAATCCCATAATGCATTAGGTCATGAAGTATAGTCAAGCCAAATAAGCCAGGGGTGATTATTCCTGTTCATGCTATGGTGATGAAAAGGTTTGAACTCTACGACTTCATATAGCAAAAGGCTTATTATTTAACCTGTTAGAAATGGTAGCCAAATTTCCCTCAAATGGGGGGGGGGGGTGTTCCTGTCTTAAAAAAAGGAAGGACACATTATTTGAAATATGTAAGAAAAAGTTGGGGTTGGTCACAGGTGGACAATATTTTGCTCATAAACCTATTCCATCAGAGCTGGTTTGAGACTAAACAATAACAATGTCCATCAAGTTGGCTGAGGCTGTGTATGTTATATGAGTTTGGTGCATGTATATGGACACAGCACAAAACCAACCCAGGATGTGAATAGTTAGACACTGAGACTAGTAGCCCAACTACTTTTACTGCTCGGGGGAAGCTGTCGATAAATGATGTTCAAATTTGAACATTTTAAAAGTCATATAAGAATATCTATTTGGTTTTGACTTATGATGGAATATCATGAAGTAGATATCTATTACTAAGCCAATTTTTCATTTTGGTTAAGCTTTGCATTGCAGTTCTTGAGTAAAGTATTTATCTATTGAACCTTATTGTCCAACTTCAATTTTTCTCATTGGCACTGAACACAAATCATTTCTTCATGGTTACATCTTCCACAGAGACCACACCTAACTGAAGTGTAATAATTCCTGCATAATAATATACGTTCTGAAATGCCTATCTCAGAAAGAAAATGAAGTTATGAATATTTCAAATATACTTGACCACATGATAAAATGTAATGTCTCTGGACATATTTATTTTAAAGAACAATTTTCACATTCGAGAAGTTTTATGTCAAATGTTCATAATTCAATACATGTTATATATGAGTTCTTGATGCCAATATCTTTTGTTTTATATTATTCAATTGGTTTTCAGTGTTGGAATATAATGGATAGTCTAATAAATTCAGAAACATATTAATTGCTGCAACTACTATTTCTTCTGCTATTGCTGTTGAAATTGTTGTTGAGAAGCTCTACTATACTATACTTCAGCAAATCTATGGTACAAAAGAAACCAATTAAATTTTCAGGAGTCATTCAGAGATCCTTAACCTTTGACAGATTGATATAAAACATTGAACTTCTTGATATGGATCAAACTTTTGCATTTGATCTTCAATTGTTATTGTAAGATTCTGAGGCAATCTGCTTGAATACATAGGACTTAAAACATGGGATCTTCGTTTTAAAGATAATAAAGTGCTTCTTGTGAAATATTTAGCAGCCAGAACGAGCAGAATAAGCAGCTCTGTTGAAATTATTTTTTTGGTGTTTTCATTGCTGCTGTCGGTATTTAGTTTCAGGTCAGCTCTTTTTAAGCATACCTGTAATCAAAGATATTTTAGTTATGCTGTCAGTTACTATAGACTATGATTGTTTTGTCTTTTTGTTAAATATTGCGTTCCTGGACTACATTATCCAATGTTACATTTTATTTTTAAAACAGTAGGATGTGATTTGATATTTCTAGTATCCTGAGCCTTTGAATAGCAAACTACACATCAGTCTCTTAACCAAGCAATCTTGTTGGTTTCTAGGGTCCACACTTTCTCCACTCATCAACAAAAGTAGTCATGTGTGCAATGTTGTTTGGATAAAGCCCCCACATTCACTGATCACTTTGTATCTAGTATGACTCTGTACTCACTATGTAAATCTTCTCCCTTCAACCATGCACATGACCATGCACATATACACGGCAAGTGTGAAAAAGCACAACTGGTTGATTCATATCAAGACCATCAATCCAAACACTGTCCCTTTTTTAGTCTCAAACAATGTGGTTCAGAGCTAGTTCCAGTTCACCTGATATTAATCTATATCCCCACTATCACCACCACATTTCTCTCTGGGAATCTTCTTGATGTTTAAAAACAGTGTTGTGTTCTCTATTCTCAAGAAGTCTCTTCTTCATGATCCTCAGTGCAGCTGCCATAAAATCCACAATAATGAACATTGTATTCAGTCATTCACTCCCAAGAGATTGACACTCGGGGATTCTGTCACTATATTTGTCTTTCATGCACTGATGACAGTATCGCCTGATTGGCACGTAAAAAGCACCATTCGAGTGTGGTCGATGCTAATGCCATCTGACTGACCCCGTGTCAGTGGCACATAAAAAGCACTATTCAAGTGTGATCATTGCCAGTGGCATGTAAAAAGCACCCACTACATTCTCGGAGTGGCTGGCATTAGGAAAGGCATCCAGCTGTATAAACTTTGCCTGATCAGATTGGAGCCTGATGCAACCTTCTGGCTTGCCAGCCCTCAGTCAAACTGTCCAGTCCATGCCAGCATGGAAAGCAGATGTTAAATGATGACGATGATGAGTGTTGAGAATGAGGCACCCACTGGCTTGCAAATGTTCAAGAGGAATGTTAAGACATTAAAATCATTGGTTTTATAGGATCTGCAAAAGCTATAGGCATAGCCACTTCCTCTAAAATTAACCATTAATATAAAAAGAGTTGTAGACAGTCCAGACAAAGATTAGTCTTGACACACAGAATGTAAGTCAAATGTTTAAACAAGATTTAAAAATTCATAATTTCAGATACGTTTTATTCTATTTTCACTAGGATTACTGCAGTTAAGCGATGGGTAGGAATGAATTAGTTGTACAGATAGATCCAAAGACTAGCATTGTGATAGGTGAGCAATTATAGACTTTTAGTAAAGTCCATAATCAGGAAAAAAAACCCAGTGTGAGTTTGCATAGAAGTGAGTAATTCAAAAAGGAAATATGACAGTTAAAATATATGTAGTTAGAGAAAATAGATCTATTTCAAGCTCAGGCCATTTATTGAGACAGAATTGTTAAAGTATTGTGTGTAGTTGTCCAAGAATGATGGTGGTAATAGGTTTAGCATCATAAAGCAGTGAATTGGTAGAATTGCTTGAATGTCAGACAAAATACCTTATATTTATTCTTGAAATTTCCTTCTGATGTAAACATTGACTTTCATCCTTCTAAGGCTCAGTAAAATAAAATAAAATAGTGATCACGGGAAGTATATTGATAGGATTGCTAGAGGGCAGGGCAAAATACTTTGTGGTGTTTGCTCTAATTCTTTATGTACTGAATGCCCAGACAGATGTAGCAAACTTTCTTGTATCTACCCAATAAGATGGTGTCTAGTAAAAATGCCTGAAGGAAGGATATAAGTGACAATGAACTTTGTATTCTTCCTTGAAAATTCCATGACAAAAACACAGCTCTTATCAAAGAATCACCAGAGGGTGGGTTCAGTGATATGATTACATCAGTAAATTATAGTCTCTTGTGAATGGCAACCTTGTTGTCTGCAGTCAACATGTATTGTATAATGTCTCTTCAGCTGGACAGTCAATACTAATAAACAGCCATTTCTTTCACCTCAGGAAGATGCAGTTTCTACTGTTTAGTCCAAAGACAATTCTGATTGAGTGGAACAATGATCAAAAATATTCCAGCCATGAATATCCTGGCAATTTTAGATAGGTGAATATACATAGTCAGGTTTCACTGCTTTTACTCTTGTTGGCATGGGAGTATCGGACAGATAATACATGTTGCATATTCTCTGTAGATATATACAAGTACCTATAGTTAAAGTTGGAGAATTCACATTTCTTGCTGTTTATGTTTTTGACAGAAGCATTTTAATCATACATCAATACAAACCTGGGATCAAAGGGCATCCAGCCAGAAACATACTGGCTTTATAGGAGTATATGTGTCTAATATGTTCTCCCCACTTTTAAGATGATAAGGTGTATGTAAAGAAAAATTTGACTCCTATTTCTCTTGTTGCCAGTTAATTGTGATTAAGGTAGCAAAGTTCACATTTTATACTGTTAATTTTGTTGAGAGAAATATTTAATTAACCTCTAATGTTGGGGTCAGAGTTTAGAATTAAGATTGAGGTTATAGCTATTAGAGTCTGCTCTATGGTTGAGATCAGATGTGAGAGAGAAAGAGAGTGAGAGGGGGGGGGGGGTGAGGAAAGGTAGAAGAAGGGAGGGTGAGGAGGAGAGAAATAGAAGTGTAAGCAAGTAAGTAATGCATGTATCACCGTGTGGTTATGAAGTATTTCTCAACCAGATGGTTTCCAATTTGGTGCACTGTATAGTGTCTTGGGTAATGCTTTGTGAGTGGTTGGTGGACGGTGTATAGAAACTCACCTGTTTTGCCTGACAGCCTTGAATTGGACTTTTCTTCCTCAGCTTTTGTCTTATTACCCCTGCTTGACCAATACTCCCTGATTAACTTGCCAATAGATCCTATCCCCAAGTTCCTTCTTCTGCTGCTTTCTTCCTTGTGAACTCTTCACTTCTCTCAAGAAAAAAAAAAAACAAAACAAACAAAACAAAACGTACAAGTGTTATGTTCAGCTTTTAATCTGTTTGTTTCTGCTATTTCTTCATGTGGATATCAGTTTCTTTATCACACTCATCGCTCTTCTTTTGTGAATTTTAGCACTGTCCTCTCATACTTTGGACATTTAACAAAACACTCAAGAATTTTTACCGTAGTTGTGGAAGTTTTACCAGTTTCTTTAACTTATTTTCTCATTACAGAATTCTTACATTTTTTTCTTTTTCAAATTTAAGACTAAACAACACCCTTTCTTTGTTCAAAATCGTTTTCACTCCCATGTGTATATTTGTCATACACTTGCACATACATAACACCCTCCACATTGCTGTTATCATCTCATGTGCTTTACTAATATATTTATTCCCTTTTCTTGCACATGCAACTGTCCTCACCTCATGTTCCACACCATCCAACATAAAGATTACACACACGCACACACAATACCCCCACTAACTCATACCTATATTCTTCCACATTTGCCCACTTATACACTTACATATACCATACTAACATACATACATATACATCATTTCCACTTATGCACATTTTCAAAACACAGATTCATCTATACTTGCATCTACACATCCATACTTCCCTCCTTTTAACTACCCTACAAAATATTTGTATCTGGCTTCTAACCCATCACCTGTTTTCTCACTCTATCCCTTTCACATTCCCTCTATGCCTCACTCTTACTTTCTTCTGAGGAAAGACTAACGTCAGAGTCATTAAGACACATTCTCTTTCTATTAAAATATTAATCTAACTTATTAGTTTTCAGACTGTGTTCCTCCTTCTTTATCATTTTTTACTGTTCATCTCTTTATATATATATATATATATATATATATATATATATATATATATATATATATATGTATATATATATGTAGGTATGTATATATATGTCAATATGGAGCAAATTTTCACACAGGTGGCTGCCATGATTTAGTGCAAAAGGAATCAGGTGCAATTCAATGTGACAGATTGGGGCTCTCCATCATGGTAGCACATGCTGAAGAAGGTGGGGCTATAATGCCAATCTGGAAACCGGTCCATGTGAGTCCAAATACTTGAATGTATGCTGAGAGATTGTCTTAGCCTGTTTGCCTTCAGATAGCTGATTTGTATAGTTATTATCAGTGTATTTTGGCAATTTAAATAAGAGTTTTGACTGTTATTTCCAGCAGGTAGACATACTTATTATGTCCTTTGATTAATTTTAATCCATCAGCTATCTTTATATATGTATATATGTATATATATGTGTGTGGGTGTGTGTATACATATATATATATACATATATCGTCATCATCGTCATTTAACATCCGCTTTCCATGCTGTCATGAGTTAGGCAGTTTGACTGAGGGCTGGCAAGCCAGAAGGCTGCACCAGGCTCCAATCTGATCAGGCAAACTTTCTACAGCTGGATGCCCTTCCTAATGCCAACCACTCTGAGAGTGTAGTGGGTGCTTTTACATGCCACCGGCATGAGGGCCAGTTAGGCGGTACTGGCATCAGCTATGCTCAAATGGTGCTTTTTACATACCACTCGCTGGAGTTTGATGTTGCTGCCCTCATCTGTGTTTCTTGCTGCAAGGTATGTTCATCCAGAACTCCTGACAGGGGGAGATCCAGCTTTGTTTATATACAACTTTCTGTTTCTACTGCCAGACCAGCATGAGAAAGCAGATTTAATGGTGATGAGAGACACATTTGATGTTCATATTTTTGTCTATTTGTAGGTGTTCTGATATCTAAAGTTAAGGTCTGATGAATAAACAGAAATACAATAGATACAATTAGTCAGTGAAGTCATATATAATGTAGTAAACATTAAAATGTTAATTAAAAATAATTATTCAGAAAGGAAAAGAGCATATTAGTCAATGATGAATATTATTTTAGTTATTCTGGGAAAAACAGGAGAAAAAATCCACACATATTTTGATCTTTTATTGAACTCATTTGTGAGAAATAACTATATATGTTGAAGTAGTGATGGGAGAATTTTTGAGGAATGGTACGAAATTGCGAACTCATTTGTGTAGAAAATTAGAATTGTTCACAGAATAAATTATTTAGAGATTTCAACCAGACATATTTTGAGCTCATCTGTGAAACATAAATTTCCCTAAACTTGTTGAAGTATTGATAGAAGAATTCCTTAGTGATCATACAAGATTGTACACTTGTTAGCAGAGAAAATTAGAATTGTCACAGAATAAATTTCTTAGAGACATAATCTGCAAGAAAAACAGCAAAAGTTATGTTAATACTAATGTATTGAATGAAGACAACATTAAAAGCTTAACTAGAAACAATTACTTGGTGATGAGGATAAAGCAATATTAATTATTGTTTGAATATTGGTTTAATTATTTTAGAAAGTGTGTGAGATTAGTGTTGACATGTTTCAGTATCATTATGACTTCACCTGCAAGACACAGACTTCACCATAGTTGCTGTAGTGGTGGTGGAAAAAATCATGAAGTGAATGTGTAAACTTTTAAATGTCTGAAGAGGTGTGACATTACTGTAGTAAAGGAACTTGAAGCTATGTTGTGTAAATGCAGCCATGCCACATTGGCCTTTTTACACGTGGGTAAAGTAACAATGCTGAAAGTCCTGGATTCAACCAAGATGCAAACCCTTTTGTCTCATCCCATTTTTGGGGTGATTTAGACAATGAATGACATCTTTGAAGTTTGTTAAATATAGGGTCATCAAGGAATTTTCAAAAAGCTCACACCAGGTTTTATCCATGGTTGGAGCAACCCATTAATACTAAACCAAACACTTTTTCTGCAACACTCAATGTTTTGAACCACCTTGGATTCACTGACTGACAAGTGTAATGCTCAACTTGCCCAGCTGGTTGCTATTTCTAGCAGATTGAGTAATTGCTTAGAGTTTCAGCCAATTGTTTTTATCTTATAGTGTTCCTAATCACCTCCATGTCTATGACAATGCTTTTTGACTCTCTAGATAGAGCAACTACGAGGAGACATTAAAAAAATGACAATCAAAGTTAAATTATTTTAGGTTCTTCAAATACACAACCTCTTCATTTTATTGTTACTTATGAAAGAATTACATTAACACAGTGATCCCACTGTTTAAACTGTATGAATCCTATTGAATCATTTTATGGCAAACAAGATACTAGTATGTAATTTTTATATTCATCACTACACCATCTCCTTAGCCTAGCTATTCAGACCTTGCATATCTAATCTATCACACACATAAGTATGGATGATACTAGAAAGGCACGGCTAATGATGGGAAATGTCCTTAACTATTTTGATATCTGCCTGTAATAGTTCTTCATTCTGTGATACAAGCTTCTTGTTTTAGAGTGATCTAAATTAAAATGTTCCATCAAAATTCCATATCAATTTGTGTTTTAAACAACATCTTAGTAATGACTAAATTATTTTACTAAATTTCCATTATTCTAAAAATCAATCAAAACTAAAAGCAATGTTTTTTATCATAAATATGATGAAGAAAAAAGGCTGGCACTTGAATTCTCATTATAGTTTATTAAAAATATAGTGTAATGTGAAGGTGAATGTCTCTTTACTCCTCTGGGCTACATACACACTTTCTCTCTCTCTCTCTCTCTCTCCTCGTCTCTCATTCTTACTATTTCCCCTCCCCTTTTCTTCTCTCTATTTCTCCTCTCTCTCACTTTCTCTCCCACTCTCTCTCTGTACTTATGCTATCGCTGCTATAATAGCCTCTGAACTAGCTAGTTACATATTACTTCTTCACTTCCACCAATGCTCACTCAACACACCTGTCTCTCTCATCTGCTTATTCATAGTATGTATCTTCCCTGTGACTTGCCAACCCACTAGCTATTCTGTTCAGTTCTTCATTCCCAAAACTTCAGACTTCTGAAATTCTCTTCAGTTCATATTTTCTCCTGCAGACGTTGATTTACAAAAGTTCAAAATACAACATCAATCAAATGAATATTACCAATGCACACATATCTTACTACTCATTAAGTAAGGTAAAAAGAAAAAAAGTCTTGATGTAATTTTTAACACCAGTTTCATAGTGAGAAATAGATGAGAGACCAATCTAAAGTTCAGTAGGAAACTAAACAACAAGGTACACTGGAACAATGTTGATTAAGGTTTTCTGTCTAGAAACAGTATTAAATGCCTGTGGGTGATTTGAACTTATAATCCAAAATAAATGGTTCCATACCTTTTTCATTTAGTTATATTATCCCTGCATTACTTTAAAAATACACTGAGTGTGTAATATTGGCTCAGATGTTATTGTCATTGTTGATTAGCAGTCGAATAGTACTGATCTAAAGCATACCAGGTGAGTTTTTTCAAACTTAGTATATTCAACACTACATTATGCAGTGTTTCTATCTTTTCTTTTTAAGAATAGTTTGTTTTTAAGATGATTTAGCTACAATTTTAGCAGATCAAAAGACTACAAAGAGGTTCCTTTGCTAATGCTAAATTCTAGTGATATCTATAAAGAGCATAACACATTTTTGAGTAGATTCTAAATCCTATTTCAGCAAAACGAATTTTGGTCATAGTAGAAATTAAACTTTGTAAACTCTCAAAGGATTGAGACAACATTCTTGTTCATTATAAATTCACAATATACTGAGAGAATGTGGAAAGTTTTTAGCAAAGAAAATTTGACATTATATTAAATTACTACTACCAAATTCATTCAAATTTAGTTTCTAGGAGAGGTAAAGGATGAAGACCATTCTTATTCCTCATAAATTCAAAATAAACCATGAAGATAAGATGTCAGTTGTAAAGCAAAGGAACATTGAGATATCATATCCAATTACTGGCACCGAATGCTTTCAAACACAAAGGATGGTATAAAATGCTCAAGTAATAAACTTGCTGACAATTTGTGCATAATAAAGCTGTTGATATAATCTAATAATATAAATACTCAAAACAAAATATTCTCAGATGAGAAGTAAAGGATAAAGAAGTATTTCATTTACTAAGCTAGTGATGATGTATTGCAGCTAAGAAAGTTGATAGTGTGTCAGGTTGTCAGTCCAAGGGTTGAGGGTTCATATGTTTCTATTCAATCAGTGTTTTGACTGTTTCACTAGTCAAGTCATTATGGATATTTATTAATTCTATAACAGAGATATGCTCAGATTCAAAAACAAAACAAGATAGGGATTAACCCTTGGTAAGAAGATGTGGTTGTAACAGTCAAAGTTTTCTTAGTGATTATCGTACTGTGTTGCAAATGTGTGCATTTTGTTTTCTTGTGATGAATAAGAAAAGACATAATAATAATTAAAAAGGCCAAAGTAAATTTCCTGAATTCTCTTTACCTATAATTTCTCAATTCAGATAGTTTTGCACAAAATGTTGCTGGATTCACTGTCTGCTTTGCATCCAACTATGCATGTATAACTGTGTGTACACATGCATGCACAAAAACACAAGCATATTGACACACACAATGAGCCATCACCTGGTTTCTCTTAGTCTTTTCTTCCTTGAATAGTGGTGGATGAAATGTGGGCTGTGAATGTTGTAACTTTATGAGTGAAGCCATTATGATTGAGGATTATTGAATAGGTGCACGAGTGGCTGTGTGGTAAGTAGCTTGCTCACCAACCACATGGTTCCAGGTTCAATCCCACAGTGTGGCACTTTGGGCAAATGTCTTCAACTATACCTTAGGGCTGACCAAAGCCTTGTGAATGGTAGACAGAAACTGAAAGAATCCTGTCGTATTTATATTTATTTTCTCTCCTTGTTTCTTTCTGTGTTCCTTTCTGTGGAAGAGCGTAGGCTCGAAATGTTAAGGACTTTTTCACTTCCCGAGCATTAAACTAATACATCTGTTTGTGGTCTACACCACCTGACTTCGTCTTTTGTTTCTTTTGTGAATTCTCCCCTTATATATATATATATATATATATATATATATATATATATATATATATATATATATATATATGTGTGTATGTATGTATGTATGTGTTTGTCTCCCTACCATCACTTGACAACTGTTGTTGGTACATTTACATCCCTGTAACTTAGCAGTTTGGCAAAAGACACTGATAGAATAAGTACTAGGTTTACAAAGAATAAATCCTGGGATCGATTTGTTCAACTAAAATGGTGCTCCAGCATGGCTACAGTCAAATGACTGAAACAAATAAAAGAATAGGAATTAATAGGTTTAGATTAAATCCGTTTTGCAAGAAAAAACAGTAGAGTCAAACAAAAGTATTGAATTAGACTATAAAAAGTTAGAAACAAACAATCATTATTAACAAAACAATATATCACAATGTAGTCAACTGTTAAATACAGATCAGTAATTGAAGCAATCAAAGGAAAGCAATAAACTACTATGCCAAAATAGGATATGATTTAGCAAAACTAGATATGATCATGAGAAGACAACTGAATTACCCAATGAAAAGTGATATAAAACCAACATCTGTATTAGAAGAACAGGACATGATTATATAATCAACAAGCAGCACCAAAGCAACCACTGTACTGGCTAATGAACAGAGATATTACAATAATAATTAAAGGATATGAATTTTTAAAATACTGTTATATTTGAGGATGGTCATATTTTGCCAATCAGACATAAGCACTTTATATTTGGTCTTCACTTCAGCTTTGTAATATTTTTTTGTCAAAATTCTTTCATCACGTATTCTGTGACCTCTTCAGCAGTTCTTTATTCCACATGTCACCTCTTATTCAGCTTATTTTTTCTTTCTGTGGTGTGTAAAACATCATAACTCAGATATAGAATTGAAGTAAACAAATGAAACTAGAGCAAACAAAAACTTGGCAAATGACACAATGGCATCCATACACATCAGCTAAAAACAATATTCATGCACAAGAGAATGAATCAGTTCCATTATGACTTTAATCTACCTGAAATGCCAAAAACACAACCAATCATTGAGGCCTGGAACTCAAGTCTTGAGAAAATCTAATATGAAGAAAGAGACTGGTAAACATACAGGTCAACTGTAAGTTTTTCTTGAAACAGCCTGACAAGGACTGAGGACCATATATGTGGTTGGTGTAAGGTTCTAGTCACATGGCATGTAACAAGGTAGTGGAATAGAATGTTAGATAGCACCAGCAGAGAAATAAACATGCCTGGAGTGATTAGAACAATATCAAGTATGTAAAAGAAAAGTGATACATTGAAATGTACTTTGCAAAGGGCCAAGCCAAACCTAATGAAAACAAAGGTATGAGATGCTTTGAACGTATTAAACAGAGTTTAAACATCATTAATTAGTATGGATAAAAGGATAATGGCACACTTGCATTCATTGACATCAAAAACAGAAACGATAGAGATATACTATTAGAAGAGATTGTTGAATGAAGAGCATGTAAAGTAGAAAGAGGACCCATTTCAAGAAGACTTAAGGTATAAAATTGCCATCATCTGAAATTGGCAACTGAATGGTTGGAAAAGTGGTTAAGGATACGAAAATAGGATAGTAGTAGAATACCATGGATAGTCCTTCAATTGGTCAAAATCTATCTCATGTTATTTTTGTCTTTACCACATTATGTTGACATATGCCACTCTCCCTTAATCTTCTCCTGTTACTTTCTCTCTTGACCCATCATGCTGCTCTTGTTCTTCTTGTCAATCTCCATACCATCAACCAGCACGTAGTTTCACAGCATATCCCAATTTCTTCTCTCCTATTTTCCTTATACCCTCTGCTCCCACCACTCTATTTCCTCATCATACATCATTGTACTCTTGTTCTCTGTTTGGAAACGGGTGCAATGGCTGTAAGTGCATTCCCTAAGATTTTTGATGCAGCAACGAAAATGCTTTTTCTCCCTGAAAAACTTCACTGGACCTGGGTTTTTGCCCCCTAAGCAAATTTCTTTACCCCAGTCATAGTCATTACTCTCCCCACTCTTGACCCACACTTTGAAGAAAGAGAGACAACATAGAGTAGAAAGATCTCTTTAATCTTAGAGAAGATGAGGCACGTGATCTAGTAGTGGTGCCATAATGAAATGCATCCAGGACATTCTGCAAAGTGGATGGCGAAAGAACAGATACAATGTGGAGATAACTTCTTATTCTTAGCAAAAGTATTACAACTTCTTTAATACCAGTACCATGATAAAAAGCTCTAAATTATGCCTATAAAATGTCTGACATTAAAAAGAAATCCAGCCCTTCCAACTACACCAAAAGAGAACAAGTGAGTGAGATACAGTCCTCTGATTTATCAAGGAGAGCAGTAACTCCATGTAACTGAGTCTGGCTATGATGACTTGTGCAAGCCATGCCACCATGGAAAGAAGTCATCAAAATGATGGTAATGATAATGATGATGAAATGGAGAGAACGCTATATGAATCCTTTTCTACTGTGAGCATGTGCTTTATAATATATTCTGGCATTAATAGCTATCAAAATTGTATCATTTTGCAGACTAAAATATATGTATAACCAGAACGATAAAAAGAATTTTCCTTTTTGTGTTTGTGTTTGTGTGTGTTTTATTTTGGTGGGACTCTGGGGTTCAATTGCAGGTTTGATCCTTGTCATAAAACTTTTGCTGTCTCTGTTTCTTTTATCCTCTTGTTATCATATTTCCATAAGAAACAATGCTAGTCTTATATCAGTTTAGACTTTTGTTGTATAATCTTTTACTCTTTAGTTTTAAGAGAGCTTGTTTTTATTTCTTATATTTGTCTTTACTTCTATTGTGGTATATTGGCTTTATTTTATAGTTTATATCTATAAATTTTTTTATTTATTATTTCATCATATGACATTTACATCCTTTTGTATTGTGTATGTGTGTGTGTGTCTGTGTGAGGTATTCATATATACGTGTATATATATATTTATATATGGCCTATGTTCAGTGTTGTGAGGACCAGAGAATTGAAGTATTCCACATTGCAAGACAGCGTGAGTGAGAAAATTATCATAGGAGAGAAATGTGTCTGCATGGATGATGTTGCTTTTGCTTTTAATGAGTCTGCAAGGAAAGAGGCTTGACGATGCCATTATGAAAGACTGATGAATGTGGAGGATGAATGGGAGGAGAAGAATCTGCCAAATGTTGACCCAGTTGAGGGACCAGCTACCTGAATTGACAGTACCCAGGTAGATAAAGCAATTAAGGATAGGAATCACCCCTGAGATGCTTAAAATATATGGTGGTGTGGATTATGGTCTAGTCACCCATATTGTAAATCAGGTGGTTCATGAAGGAATCATACCCAATGACTGGTGTAGCAGCACCATAGTCAACTGCTACGAAGGTAAAGGTGATACCGTTGATAGAAATAATTACTGAGGTATCAAATTGTTCGATCAGGTGATCTAAGTTATGGAGAGTGTCATAGCTCAACTAATTAGGGAGAGAGTTAGTCCAGATGAGATGCAGATTGGTTTTGTGCCAGGTAGAAGCACCACTGATGCTATATTTCAGGTAAGGCAACTGCAGGAGAAATACCTAGCCAAAAATAAACATCTGTATTTGACTTTTATTGACTTGGAGAAAGCTTGCGGAAACTAGGTTCAGATGAGTGGTTGGTGAGCCCTCTAGAAGCCTTGTACAGTGACACTGCCAGTAAAGTATGGGTTAGCAATGAGTACAATGAAGAATTCAGGGTACAAATAGGGGTTCAGCAAGGATCGGTATTCAGCCTCCGCTTATTCATCATAGTCTACTAGGCAATAACAGAGGAATTCAAGACAGGCTGCCCTTGAGAGCTCCTCTATGCTGTTGACCTGTTCTTATAGCTGAATCACTACCTGAACTAGAGAAGAGGTTTCAGGTATGGCAGCAATATCTAACTAGAATCAAAGGGCCTTAGAGTTAACCTAGCAAAACCAAATTCATAGTAAGTAGGAAGGCAGAGAAAGCACAAATCCCTTCAGGTAGATGGCCCTACTCAATCTGTAGAACAGGTGTGGGCAGTAACTCCATAAGATGCACCCTGAGTTGTAGTGAAAAAAAATGTTACAAAAGAAGGAAAATGCATACAATTTACATACTTTCAATATATTTTGAAGGATAAAATGCTATTATAGTCTACCAGGTTTGCATATTGCTAATCATTAAAAATGGTGAAAATATTGTAATTTCATATCTGAAGGAGTTTTTGTTCATGTTTCTTGCATGAAATATTGTAAATGAACAGGTTTGTAGAGAAAAATTTAAGAAGTAATTGGTGATTGTTATTATTAAAGATAGAGGAATTAATTGCATTTTTTTGTTTGGCTGTGGGGGCACTTTTTTCTAGGGTACACTTTTCTGGGATGAGAAATTTATAGTACTTATATTATAAAGTTATAGGCTCATGAGTTAATGTAGTGAAATAAGATATGTACAGAGTTGGTTATGTGTTCATGAATTAAAATATTTACAAAAGACAAAATTGGTTATGCATTCATATTCAGGCATGGTTTGTATTTTTCAATACATATAGTTTCCATCAATTACCTCTCACTAAATTTTTTTTACATGCTGGTTCATTTACAAACGAACTCTCATACAAGAAACATGGACTAAAAACTTCTTCAGATAATATGAAATTGCAATATGTTCATCAATTGCAATGTCATGATTAGCAAAACACAAAACCAGTAGACTATCATAATATTCTGTCCTTTAAAACATAGTAAGAATACATAAATTGTGTGCATTTTCCTTTTTTGTTAAATATTTTTTCACTATATATACACATACATACATACACACACACAAACACACACACATACAAACATATATATAAGGAAAATTAGACAATGTAGAAAATGCTAAAATAGTTTTATCATGAAGAACATTTTAGTACCGGTTTCAGTCACTGCAACTTTTTCAGCTTAGAGTAAAGCATGAAAAACAATTAAATTGTGGAGAAATTAAATTAAATGTATTTAAAAAATATCTTCATAGTTTTTAAATACAAATATTCTTTTAGATCTGCTACTACCTACTATTAAGCCTTCACAAAAGTAAAAGATGAGAGAGAGAAAATGAAAATGTCCTTTGCATTTGAAAACTATAGAAATATTTTTAAAAAAAACATTTCATTTGATTTTTCCACAATTTAATTGATTTTCATGCTTTTATTCTGAGTTGAAAAAGTCGCAAAGACTGAAACTGGTTCTAAAACGTTCTTTATGATAAAATTATTTTAGCATTTTCTATCTTGTTTTATTTTCCTTATACATATCAACTTGTGTGTTACTTTTCAACTTTCTACATACATACATATATATATATATATATATTACTTTGCAGGCACTTGAACATCTAATGTATGGCACTCCGTGCACCATTACAGGCAACGTTGATTTGATGGAAAGAGTGAACTCATGTACAATACTAATATTTTATCACTATAAACAAATCATCTGTGCAAGTTGTTTAGTAAGAAATTGTGGAATCATCTTTCTTGGACTTGAGAGACTATCAAAATGAAGAACATTATCTTACATTAGTGGTTGCTTTCATCTAATCATAAGATTGTCTAACAGACTTATGACTTTAACCATCAAATTTTTTTCAACTTTAGAACAACTATATTTGTTGTTGATTTTACAGCTGTAGATGTGTTGTACTCCACCACCACTCACATGATGACAGCAGGACAGTTTGAAGAGTATGTGACATATGCTGATGATCTGCAGTGTATACAACATTCCAATTTATGAGTAAATAGTGTTCGTGAATGATGACACATGACTGAAAGCTACAATGATGAGACGATTCTTAGAAGAGATCAACTGAACATTTTGGTGGTTGTATGCAATTATGGAATCATCCAAATTGGCAGTTGTCAAAAATTGTAGACAATCAAAGATCACAGAATTTATCAACTGGGTAAGAGTGCAATTTAAAATGTCATTGTTATGCAAACTACAAGTTTATCACTTGTTAAGGCTTGTACAGGAAATGGGTATTTGAACTAACGAAAGCCACATCCTATTTTCAGAAAGAGTAAGAAATGATTTATTGGTTTCTTGTTAAGAGAACTGCTTGGAGATCATTTAACTATATCAGAAGATGGTGAACCAGTTGATTTGCAATAATTTTTCAATATAAAAAATTGAAAAAGTAAATTCAATTTTTGCTGATTAAAACTTTTCCCATATTAAAATAAAAATGAAAAGACTCAAACACACAGTACCCACATGTGCACGTGAGCACGCACACACACGCACACACACACACACACACACACACACACACACACACACACACACACTTTTATTTCTTTGTTTGTTAATTTGTTTCTCTTCTATTCTTTATTCAGTCGTCAGACATTTTTACTCCTTTAAGTTTTACTAGACGAACCCAATAGTGCTTTGTAAAGTAAATAGCATTCAGATGTAGATTGCATGCCAAATCAGAAACAATGGAACACGACATAGTCCTCTTAATTCCCAAATACTCTCAAACAATTCAACACATGCCACCATGGAAAGAGAATATAAAATGTAGGAAATGATATATATATATTTGTGTGTGTGTGTGTGTGTGTGTTGTGAGTCTGTATGTATTTATGTGTGTATGTTGGTGTGTGTGTGTGTGTGTATAGTCAGTAAAGCATAAATCTGGAAAAGAATAAATCCATGGAATGTCTTCACCTTGGCTACTCCACTAAGACTATACCTATGCCATCTAATGAGCTGTACACTTGAATGCTACAAGAAAAGATGACGTAATAAGGCAAATGAGATGGAAAGCCTTCTAGCACGACCTAGCCATGCCATCCCCAGAGAGCAACACCTATGGAATCAAATCTAGGAAATACTCACACAAGATGAAGGATCTCAAGCCCTTCGAAGTGGACCTACTGGGCATCATTCCCAAGCTAAAATTCCATAAGTCTTCTCGCTCCTTCCAACAAAAGCTCCATGCTGACATTAGATTAATAAACAAATCTTGGACAGGTCCCTAACCTTTGCAGATAAGACTAAAAACCTATACAGGATAGACACCCCTTATTACGATAGGCTGCAAGAAAAAATATTACACAGAATTATAGCATGCTTTCCCACATACATACAACAACAGCGAAGTCAAACAATTAGCCAACGATCTAGATATAGCTGATAGGGTAGAGATCTTAGCTAAAAGGAACGCCTTTATTACCATCAAAGATCATAAACCGAACTTTGCCTCAAACTCTAAATGCCACCTGATTAACCCGGCCAAATCCGAGATCGGTCAAGTGAGCAAGCATATATTGAGAAACATCAATAACGACATAAAGAGAGCCACCAAACGTTTCCTATGGCATGACACCAACGAGGTGATTGCATGGTTTTGATACCAACAAGGGGAGCGGTAGAGTAAGGTTCACCCTGCTTGACATAATCGATTTTTACTTGTTTATATCAAAATAGTTACTGGTCAAAGTGCTTCCCCTTGCTAGGGACGTTAGTGACAGAGATATAGACGTCATTATGCACGCCAGAAAAAGTGTTGTTCAGTAAAAGTTTGGCATGAGACTCTATATGCTAGCAGATTTAGGGACCACATCTCCTACGTGTTGGACCCCTACATCCATAGAAGGAAGCGCCACAGAAATATCATTTGGTTTGCCCTCCCTCTTCTCTCTTCATGTATAAACGTATATTCCTTAAGTTAATAGATAGACATTTCACACATAGGTATGAACGCATTTTTAACAGGCACAGCCATAGGGTCTCTATTAGTAGTGCCCTCAATATTAAGAGCATTCTAGTTAGCACCCCTAGACCATAAGCGATGGCAGGATGTTCATGCAGGAACCACAACAGATGCCCACTGAGAGACCACTGCAAAACCAAGGGAATCATCTATGAAGCTGAGGTATGGACCGACCCTAATAGCAGCAACTTTCTCAGTGGCTACTACAGTAAGCAGGGACGATAGTACCAATAGAACCACCAGCAGCACAATTGCCAATGATAACAACAATAACAATACCAACGACAACCATGGTAGTATCCCTAACAGCAGCAGAAACATCAAGTTTCTCCAATGGCTACTACAGTAGCAGGCTTAACAATTCCAACAGTAGCAGCAGCAGAGGCATGAACAGAACCAGTGGTAACACCATTGCGAGGGATAACAACAATAACAACAATAACAGCAACAACAGCAATGGCAGTATCCCTAATAGAAATAACAGCAAAGACATTGCCAATGATATCTATGACAGTGACAGCGCCTCCATCAATGACAATGACCATAACAACAACAACAACAACAACGGCAGTACCATTACCAACACTGGCAGTGACAGTACCAACAGCGCCAGCACCACCAACAGCAGTATCAACAACAACGGTAGCAACAATGCCAACACCAACAGACATAACACTGCCAACACCCGACCACAGAGATACGTTGGCTGCTCCGAGAACACGTTCAAACAACGCCTCTCCAACTACAGATCCTCCTTCAGGATACTGGAAAGGAAATATGTTACATTAGCCAGCCATGTATGGCAGCTGGGAGATGATGGGATTCCATACACAATATTATAGAGAATCCTAGAAAATCCAGGATCCTACACAAATGGTATCAAGTGCTGTAAACTACGCAGAGTGGAACAAGCGAGGATCCTAAAGGATTCACCCAACCCAGGAAACATTCTTAACTCCAGAACAAAGCTCTTTGGACCGTGCTTGTATTTCAGGAATCATTTTCTCCCCCACATCAAACCCTTTTAAAGTATCAGCTTTATTCATCATCATCATCATCATCATCGTTTAACGTCCGTTTTCCATGCTAGCATGGGTTGGACGATTTGACTGAGGACTGGTGAAACCGGATGGCAACACCAGGCTCCAGTCTGATTTGGCAGAGTTTCTACAGCTGGATGCCCTTCCTAACGCCAACCACTCAGAGAGTGTAGTGGGTGCTTTTACGTGTCACCCGCACGAAAACGGCCACGCTCGAAATGGTGTCTTTTATGTGCCACCCGCACAAGCCAGTCCAGGGGCACTGGCAACGATCTCGCTCGAAAATCCTACAGGAGCCAGTCAGGCGGTACTGGCAACGGCCACGCTCAAAATGGTGCATCTCATGTGCCACCCGCACAAGAACCAGTCCAGGGGCACTGGCAACGATCTTACTTGGCTTGCCGGGTCTTCTCACGCACAGCCCATTTCCAAAGGTCTCGGTCCGTAGTCATCGCCTCGGTGAGGCCCAATGTACGAAAATCTATTTAGTCCTGTTTTATTCGATAGTATCTTTCAAAATATCGTGGCTTATAAGGAAGTTCAGCAGTGATGACAATCAATAATTATCTACAACAAATACATAGGGAAAAAGGCATCAGGAAAGGACTATTTTGTTCGAGCAAAAAATTAACGTCTTATTTCGATTATCAACAATAGAAGTGAGAAGACGAAAGGGTAGAGTACTGAAAACGAAGTATGATTACAATAAGTTGTACAGGTTCATAGGCATTTCACACCTTGAACCTCTGACCTAATCCATGCAAACTCCACTTTCTATTCCCACAGGTACACACACACACACCATTGTATTGACATACGAAATATGTAGCTACAGACATCGGTATAATGTTGATACTATTATTGTTGTTGACAGTTGGATATACAAAAGTTGTTGAGATAGTAGTGGTGAAGTTATTAGTTATGTTGGTTTTTCTGTTAGTAATGATGATGTTGGTGAAAGTTTTAGCGATGGTGGTGATCATATTGTTCGTGTTAATTGTACTGTTGCTGTTTATTCTCAAATTAATCATAAGATTGAAGACATTTCATTCAACTTTTAAAATTCACAAGAGTACCAAATTATTTAATGTGATTGTCTTTAATTTAGATGGAGTTGCTTATCTTCTTCACACTACTGTTGCCATTGTTGTTCATTAAGTAGTTGGTGGACTGGTGATGGTGATTGATATATTTGTTTGGGTGTTGATGGTAGTGTTGTCGGGGGGCCAAACTTGATTTAAATTTGCATATATGAAATATATGAGACATACTTATTGTGACCTATGTAAATAAATACGCACACATATTCACAATGTAAAATTTTCCCACATAACTTCTGCAAGTATTTATTTTGAGAGATACACCACCACTTGCATACATACTCGCATGCACACACACACACTCACACACACACACACACACACAGATAAACAGACAGATGCACATACACACACACACGTATCATGATTATCTCACGACTATCATTTTCAAATTGTTAACTATACTTTGATCTAAGATAAAATGTTGTGAAGCAGTCTTTAGGCTAGGAAGAAAGTCTAGTTTTGAATTTTAAAATCTGTTTTCATAAGAGTAAAATTGTAGACTATATCCCCAAATTAATGGTCATACTTTGCTTTCTGTGAGCACAAAATTCCTCAACATGAGATGATGTGATGTGTGGAATGCACATATATGCATTCATACAAACATAGGTAAATAGATGTAATGCATCCATAATTTTTACTTTTATTTATTAGCAGTAAAATTTTACCTCCTTTCTTTATATTTTTCCCTACATTTCCTTTCAATTATTATCAGTGCAATGATATATTATAGAGCACACATTTTCTGTTATCGTCATTGTTCCCACTTATTTTCCTTTCTCCAGAGACCTGTATTATTGCCTGAGAATGTCTCATGTTTGACTAAACAGATAATCTATTATATACAATCACTAACGAAAAATTCCTGTGGTGTGAAAAAATCTGTCACACAGTGGAAAGAGGATGATGAAAGTATGATCAAGAGGAAAAGATAGGTAGATAGATAGATAAATAGAGAGAGAGAGAGAGATTCAAACGAACACTATTGGAACATGCACACATACACACACACACTTATGAACACTACTGGAGAACACATATGCACACATACCCCACCACACACAGATGACAATTAGCTGTATGTGTGTTTGTGTGTGTGTGTGTGAGAGAGAGAGTGGGGGCTGTGTATTTGTATGAGTGAATGTGGAAGGTATCATGTGATGAACAACAAAGCTGAAGTTGATAGGTAACAAAATGAATAGTGTTGATTAAGAAATAAGATAAAATATGAGTAATGAAGATAGGCAAAATAGGCAAGAATATTTTTCAAAAGTCAGAATGAGAAATCAGGCTAGAAAAGTAGACATAACTAAAGAGAAGAGAAAAGATTTCCTATAAAGTAATCAAAGGATTATGAAGGCAATAATAGGATATTATTATCAAATGGTGAGATGCTTATGGCTTATATGGTACCACAACATTCCCATGGGTACTGCTTGTACTTTATTAATTTTTCAGGCTAAATTCATAATTTAACTGTTGTTTAAGTTGACCTTGTCATTTAGTATTATGTCATATGGCATTCACATAATTTTATATATGTAAATAAGCTGGCCTTATCTTCCATTCTTTAAAAGTCAGGAATATAATGAGGCAAATTCCAATGGCATGGTGTGAGTTTTGATTACCATGTTTGGTAATGTATTGGACATGTCTTTCCATAAATGTAACATACCTTCAACTACTACAAACGTAAGTTTAAAAAATGACTACTCTGTGCAGTTTGTTCACTCCACACATCTCAAACAACAACACTGCTAAATTGAATATGTTATGAATAATTTCCCTGAAACAAAAATAAGCCCATACATATAGATTGTGGATTACAGAATCAATATAATTAAAATAGCTTTGGGCAAGTGCCTTGTGGTATTTGTTTACTTTTTGAATTCAGATCATACCCATGTGAACTCTACATTCCAGCCATCTGTGGGTGATAAAATAATTTTCAATTGTCAAATATTTGGGTTTGATATAAATGACTGTGTCCTTGCATTCAGTAACCCATTATAATTAGAGTCCAATATCTAAAAATGGTTAAAGGATTAAAAGAAAATATATATAATGGGAAAATATCAATATTTTAATGCAAGAGTCATCATCATCGTCATTGCCATGTCATCATTATCATCAACATTACCCTCATCATAATTTCACTATTACCAACATAGACATGGGGAACTCTGATAAAAAAAAAAGACAAAAATGAAAAGTATATTACTTTATACACAACCAAAAGTCTTGTGGTTCAATAGTTTTAGGCAGCAATGCTAGAATAATAAATGAAATTCAATGTATTGCTGAAAGTGGATATCTATTTCTTGACTGTCATCCATAATTTAGATGGCATGTTTGCCTGCTTACATAAAGGAATGCTGCCTTGAAGTTGTCACTCAACTGGGACTATTGGATGACAAATATGTTAAGAGATAAGTTTTATGAAAGCTGTTTCAATATGATTCTGTATCAACGGCAATGCAGTGAGACAAGCTCTATTTGGTTGATTCATCTGCAGAAACTAACCACCAAATCTCTCTCAAATTAACTTCTACTGCATTTTAAAAGATGAAAATGCATTGAATAATGAATCTGGATTGGCTTTTGCGCAGGTAGCACATAAAATACACCATCTTGAGCATGGCCGTTGCCAGTACTGCCTGACTGGCCTTCGTGTGGGTGACACATAAAAGCACCCACTACACTCTCTGAGTGGTTGGCATTAGGAAGGGCATCCAGCCGTAGAAACTTTGCCAAATCAGATTGGAGCCTGGTGTAGCCATCTGGTTTCACCAGTCCTCAGTCAAATCGTCCAACCCATGCTAGCATAGAAAGTGGACGTTAAACGACGACGATGATGATGATGATGATATATATATATATATATATATATCATCATCATCATCGTTTAACGTCCGTTTTCCATGCTGGCATGAGTTGGATTGTTTGACTGGGGACTGGCAAGCCAGGAGGTCACACCAGGCTCCAATCTGATCTGGCAATGTTTATACAGCCCGATGCCCTTGGCTGCAGAGAACAGTAGCTACTATGAAAACAGTTGGTATATTATTGATTGTTGGTGTTGTTGTCTGACCACAACTAAGCCCTGATTCAATAGACCTACAATCAAGTATTTCCTAGCCTTATTTGTCCTGTTTCTTTGTGACATAGAGCTTATGGATGATGATGATGGTGATTATATATATATAACTCTATGTCACAAAGAAACAAGATAGGTAAGGCTAGAAAATGCTTGATCATAGGTCTAGTGAATCAGGGCTTACTTGTGGTCAAACAACAACACCAACAATCAATAGTATACCAACTGCTTTCATAGTCGCTACTGTTCTCTGCAGTCAGAGTAGAAGATCTTGAAAAACTTATGCAGTAAATTTCTACACGAAAATGTCTTTCAATAATTATTGCATAATATCTGATTGGAAAATAATATTGAAATGGTATAAACTACACACACATATGCACACAAATGGCCACACTTACACACGCACATACACATATATACATACATGCACACTTACACACATACACACACACATACATGCATACAAGCGATGAATCAAAGAAATAAATAAAATGTGAATCAATTATCAATATGACGGCATAGAGAAAACAATAAGAATATTAATCAGAATTGGTTGCTGAATTCTTTTCCGATCTGATGATCAGCAGAAAATAGAAATCATTCAGTAATTCAACGAATAAGGAATTCTTGAAGATAAAAACAGCAACAACAACAACAATATAAATACATAAATAAATAAAAGAAAAATTCAAATGAAAGAAGAAAAATATAAAAATAATACAGAAAAAAATAAAATAAAGATTAGCCTCAAATCCTAATCAGATGAATGTTGTGAATTGGCATCTCAGAAAATCATAAAAATAAAAGAGAAGTTGGGATAAAAGTGAAAAAGGGTGATATGAGATGGGTGGGGTGGATGGGTGAAAATTATTGAATGCTGTTTTCATAACTTTTGATGTCGAAACATTTTCTATTACTATGTTAAGTGCAGCGATGTTATCAAATGAGAAGTAAAGCTTCAGATAGCTTTGTTTAGATGAGTGAGTCATGTGTTTGGTTGTTCAACAACATTATCTGGCTGGGTATCTCAAGAAACCCAGTGGGTTTCTTTTTCTTTCTGTTATTATTATTATTTTTTTTTCTTTCAGTTATATTCTCTTAAACATCATTCTGCTCTGCTTTCCCTACCTCATCACCCATGCCATGACCTCCAAACCAACCAAAAACACATTTCCTTGATAATTATTACTTCTTATACTACCGTCATCACTATTGCCGCAACTATCAATATCATTATTGCAAAGGTAATGACGAATGTGATGGTAATAGTGATTGTGATGATGCCTGATGCCAGTGAAGATGATGAGGCAACAAAAAAAATTGTCATCATCATCTCCAGAATCATCCTCTTACATATAGTGTTGTCAGCATTAATATAATGGGTACGACACTTATAGTACACTGACCAGCACCATTACTGAAATATTCATTACCACCGCCACTGCCATCGCTGCCGCCACCACCACCATTAAATTTCCTTATTTTGATGATGACCAGCACTCCATTCACTAGAATCAGATTAATGAATCTTACAAGCTAACAAAGAATGCTCTTTGTTGTTTGCTCGAGGTGTTAGAAATAGCAGTCAAATTTCCCGCAAAATCAAATTCCACCTCTCAATCGAGGAAGCAAAAAATGAATAATGCATTACCATATAAACATAGTAAAAGAGAAAGAATGGTTATGAGTAATTTTGCCCAAACAAGATTAACATAGGACCATTTTCCAGAAGATACCGGTGTCTTTTCTTTTTTCCTTCCTACTAAAACCTTAGTCTTAATTAATTTTACCTTGAGACCACTAAATTCTAGATTTACTTTCCATACCTGGAAATTTCTCTCTAATTACTCTATAGATTTCTTTCTAATTACTTTCTAACTACTCTATAGATTGTTAGCATATAGCTATTCCTATGAACATCAAATCTTAAATTCCTCTCTGATGGTCTGTAGGACTATGATGAATAGGAGAGAATGGAGAAATGAACCTTGATGGTCTCTTATCTTCAGGCTAAATTTATCACTGAAATCATTGTTGACTTATTTTACTGCATTTTTGATCATAGTTTGTGCAGCCCTCATAAGCTATTAATCTACATATAGTTTCCTCAAAGGCTATCAAATTACTGAATGTGGTATTCTGTCAAATGCCTTTTCCAAATCAACAAAAACCAGGAGTAGAGGTTTATTCTTAGCCAAGTATTTCCTTTTTTTTCCTATGGTGCTTCTTCCTGGCATAAAGCCAAACTACATCTCATCTTGATGCCGCTGTTTTGGATCTATTGTGATATGACTCTCTCTCAGTGACCTTCCTAACCTGATTCAATTGTATGATCCTGCTATTGTAGCTTCTCTTTAAGGTACCTCCTTTGCATTTGCAGCAGTTCACAATTATACTACTCTGCCAGTCATTGGACAAGACACCTTCTTGCATAATTGATTAACTATCCAAGTGGGAATCCCATATAACCCAGATATTTTGAGCATCTCTGCAACTATTTTTGATGGATCAGCAGTTTTCCCTCTCTTCGGGCTCTTAATTACTTTAGCTACCAAACTGCAGTCCACTTGAATTGCTTTCCATTCTGTCAGATCAACATGAGGTAGCTCATCTTTATCCCATGTGTCCTCTTCTTCAGCACCCTCTCATAATAGTGCTTCCTCACTACTTTCTAGTTTTCAGTATGGTTGGCAAGTATGCATTCATCATTCTGAATATACTTCTCACCAATGATGTCTTACTTCTCTCTCATGCATTGCTTTATAATCACGAGTATTTCATGTCCTTGATCCTTAAATTGTAGGACGTGCAAATCTCTTCCTTCCTAACTCTCCATTTTGCCAAACATACATGTTGTTTCACTGCACTGGATAATGCTCCCTACTATCATCTTCCTTCCAAGTTTCCCAAGCCTGTCTATTAACTTTTACTGCCCTCTCAACTGTTTCATTCCACAGTCACATTACCTTCAGGTTGACTGGGACTTTGCCCATATCACAGGTTTGATCTATAGTACCAAGAAGGTTGTTTTATTGAAATTCCTGTTGTTGTCTATGCTACAGGTATTAGGATTTTCTCCACATAGTTGTACTCATCCACTGAATTTTCTCTAAACATATTCCCAACTGTGGGATCTATTACTTCCTGTATTTTCCTTTTCTTCTCTCTTTGTTTCTACATCAATCTACCTCTGACTCTGAAGTTACTTGTCACTCACTAATCTATGATATATATATATATATATAGATAGATAGACAGATAGACAGATAGATACACACACACACATATTTACTAGCTGGACAGCCCGTCGTTGGTGGGTAGTTTTTACAATAGAATGTCTTATATAAACTTTTCTTTATTCCATGTCACACCTTGCTTTCCCTGACAGATAAGCCTCTTGATCGGGACAGTTTTTTGCAAAATTTTTCGCAAAATATTTTGTTGAGGATTTTTTCCCTTTTTAAATTACTTATATGTCTGTTCGACTATTTCACATGACTTTATTCATTAAAACTTATCAAAACTTCAGAAGTTCTTACACCTTTGGTTGTCATGATGCTTTGCTCTTTTTGTTTAATAAAAATTCCTCCTCATAATGATTTTGCTTTCATTTTGTGATTGACAGCCATCATCCAGAAAATTCCAGCTTTCAAATCCTGTTTTCTGATTAGTTAAAATTGATTAAACTTTAAATCTCAGTAACATTTTTCTGCAATTTTTCTGGAACAAATAGATAATAAGATCGGATTTAATGTGGAAAATTATTTCAGTATACCAAATTTGAAAATTTTGACGTAATCAAAAAATTCCACAATATGTAACAGCAATAGGGAAGACCCTACAAAAGTAGAGACAGACAGTTATAGGACGTCTCACACACACACACACACACACACACACACATACAACTGAAGCACACACCAAAACACACATACACACATATTTACAAACGTATACATAAGTAATCATGAGTTTAAAATGGAGTATAGTAGACATATGTATGTGCATATATATACATGTGAATATGTATGTATATATATCTGTGTGTGTGTGTGTGTGTGTGTGCATGCGTGCGTCTGTGTGTGAGTGTTTCTTTGTGATGGGCAGCAGAAAAGCCACCTACCCCTCTCTACTTAAAGATACATAGTCCTCACACCCATGTTTCTTTCCCTTCCTCTGCATTTTCAAAGTTAGTCATGTGTATGTGCATGTATGTGTATGTAGTGTGTGTGTGTATATGCGTATATGCATGTATCTATGTATTTATGAAAGTATGTATGCAGTGTCACGTGTATACCTGTGAACGACAGTTGTATTAATGTTACAACCCCACTGCCACTCCATAGTTGTTGCTTACACAACGCTGTTCTCCCCTTCCCTTATATCGGCCACACTCACTATGCCATCACATTTCCCTCACACTAACACTCAGCACACTTTTCATTTTATCAAGTAATAGCCCAATCCTACTTGGGGGCCCATTCTAGAATTTTATTGAAATCCATTTAATCTATAATTGAACTGGATGGTGGCTTAATATGTATGCAAAGTTTCATCAAGACTGGTTCACTGGTGTAGGCAGCAAAATGGTAACAGGCAGATCAACAGACAGACATTGTCATTTATGTATAAGATACACAAGGTGTGATGGGTATTGCCATTTTATATTTTTAATTTCATGCATGCATATTGTTTGTCTTTGATTTTGTTGACTACAGAGTACAGTAGGGTCAGATATATATATATACTACGTATATATGTGTGTGTGTGTGGGTGGGTGGGTGTATAAACACATACACACATATGCATATCATTCATCATCATCATCATCGTTTAACCTCTGCTTTCCATGCTAGCATGGGTTGGACATAATTCACTGATGTATATTGAGAAAGGATGTAACTAGCAGCAAAGAAACTGACAAACCAGTGCCCTTTGACTGAAATCTCTCATGATATTTGTTCTACATTAAATAAGATGCTCCCTTGTTACTCATGCCACCAGAAATTCAGAGAACCTGTGATCTATGTTTTAGAAACTCATGACAATCAAATCTATTGTTTTCAAATTGCTATGTGAAATAAAATAATCAACTACATTGCCTCAAGCTTGTCTTACCAATTCCTGAATGAAGGGAGTGAACCCCAACTGTATTTGAACACAGAACAGAAAAGAACAGGACTAAATACTTCAAATCATATTAGAACACTGTTCTAAAATTTCTACAGCTTTCCAATCTTCACTAATACTCCTACTACAATCACCACCACTACCACCAGCACCACAACCGCCATCACCAACACTCTCTTCTACCAACACCGCTATTTTCTTTGTGAATGCAGATATGAAAGATAAGGAGATAGAAAGCTATATCCCCTTCCCATCACCACCACAACCACCACCACCACAACAACTAAACCCATTGAAAAGAGAACAGAAATCATAACAGTCCAGCACAAACAAAGCACAAACAAATTGTTAAAAAATACTCAGAAAAGTTGGAGAGATTTTTTACTCATCCCCATCTATATGCAGCAAAAAAGAAAAAAAAAACAAGAAAAAGAAAAAAGTGGTAACAAAAATGAGTTTGATATTAAGAAAAAAAGTCCGTGGCTTTTTGACTATCAAGCAAAATCATCTTTGAATTACTTAAGTTATCACAAATTGCACAACAAATATATTGGATCTTAACAATTTTTCTTTTCCATTGTTGTAGTTTCTTCATAATTTTCCCATTAATTCTTTCTATTTATTATTTTATATAGTTTTTTTTCTTCTTTTCATCATATTCTTCTGGTTTTGATTTCCATTATTATTATTATTATTATTATTATTATTGCTTTGTTTTCACATTGCACTGCTATATTATCTTTCAAACTATCTTTTTGCTACTTTATATACACACACACACACACACACATATATAAGAAAATATGTATGTATATATATATATATATGTAAGCATATATATATTTGTTTGTGTGTGTGTGTGTGTATGTATAATATCCATATCAATTTCTTTATCTGCTAAATGAATGATAAAGGGGATATTTATAATATCATGAACAATCTGTGTGGATTTAATGTAATTTATTTCCCCCTACATTTCACATGAATAGACATTCACTTCCTCAACACAAATGCAACATAAATGTGTGTGTGTATATATATATATATATTTTATATATTTACATATATATATATATATATATATATATATGCTTATATATGTGCATGTGTGTTTGAGTGTGCATGTGTGTGTATATCTATCCATTTATCTATCTATCTATCTCTCTCTCTATATATATATATACGCATATATATATATATATATATATATATATATACACACACACAGATATACACACACACAAATATATGGACAAATACATACATATATCAGTTTATATATTTGAATGTATGTGTATGTGTGTTTGTATATTTCACTGATATACATTGCCAAAGCATGAGAATATCTGCAAAGAAAGTGAATAAACAGTGCTCCTTGAGTAAAGCCCTGTATGATATTTGCTTTACATTAAATGAAATTGATTGGCAGAACCATTAGATTGTTAGATAGAATGCTTTGTGGCTCCCTGATTTCAAATCCTGCCAAGATCAACTTTGCTTTTTATATTTTGAAGGTTGTAAATAAGGTATCAGTTAACTACAAGGGTATGTTGTTGTTGTTGTTGTTGTTGTTGTTGTTGTTGTTGTTGCTGTTGCTGTTGCTGCTGTTGTTGTTGTTGTTGTTGTTGTTGTTGTTCTTCTTCTTCTTCTTCCCATACTCTTCCTCTTTCCCTCCCCATACTCTTCCTCTTCCACTCCTCTATATACCAGTTAGGTGCCTCTTTTCTGGGTACAATTTAGGATCCTGTGTGTACAGCCAGAATTTTCCATTTTGAATCTCGCCTGACTTTTGTAGCATGTCAATAGTTGTTGGATACTGAAGAATTTTCTGGTCTTTAAGTGAAGTGCTAATCATTGGGTTGCAATCCCAGCTATAATTAGAGATGTGTGGCTTTGTAGTTAGGTTGATGGAATCATTGTCGTAAGATTGGGGTTTCGATTCTTGAACTAAACGATGTGTTGTGTTCTTGAGTAAAATACTTCCTTTCACATTGCTCCAGTCCACTTGGCTGAAGGATCCTGTGTCAGACTGGAGTCTCATCCAAGTGGGGAATTTATATATCATAGAAACTGGAAAATCAGCTCTTTTGAGTCACCATGACTTGAGAAGGTAAGGAAGATAAGCTTAAGCCAACATTGTATAAAAGATACTGAAGACAATATGTCTATGGAGAGAAAAGTGAAGAAACAACAGTTTTAATTAATCTTGAAATCATCGTTGGTAACCGGTAAATTCCACAGAAGTAAAATCCACCGCGGTAAATTCCACAGCGGCAAATTCTACCGAGGTAAACCCAACCACGGCAAATCCCACTGCATCAAATTCCACTGCAGCAAATTCCACCACGGCAAATTCCCCCGCGGCAAATTCCACCGCGGTAGATCCTACTGCGATAAATTCCACCACAGTAAATTCCATCATGGAAAATTCCACCAGGTAAATTTCACCATAGGTAAATTCCACCATGATAAAATAGGTGAAATTATCATCATCCTCATCATTATTATTATTATATTATATGGGTTACGATATTATGAAAAATAAAAAAAGAATGCGTAAGAAATAATATCACTGGAAGTTTGTGCGTGCCCCGACTATATGCCTTACTTCCTGACAAAAAAGAAGCCTCATATCATCGTCTTCTGTTTTCTGTGCATGATTTAAGACCAAATTGTCGACCTGTAACCTCTCCTACGGACTCTGAAAAAGCTCTCCATAATGCATTTGTTTCTTTATTTCCATATTCAGAAGTAATTGTGTGTGTTTTTCATCTTGGATAGTCTTGTTGCCGGAAGATATGTGCACTTGGTGAGAGTGTAAAAACTAACGCTTCCTTTTTCCGAGCTGAGATTTAAAACTTTTGGGGAGGGGGCCAGTTGATTAGATCGACCGCAGTATGCAACTAGTACTTAATGCATCGACTCTGAAAGGATGAAAGGCAAAGTCGACCTTGGCTGGATTTAAACTCAGAACATAAAGACTGACGCAATACCGCTAAGCATGTCGCCCGGCATGCTAACGTTTCTTATTTCTTTATTGCCCACAGGGGGCTAAACATAGAGGGGACAAACAAGGACAGACAAAAGGATTAAGTCGATTACATCGACCCCAGTGCATTACTGGTACTTAATTTATCGACCCCGAAAGAATGAAAGGCAAAGTTAACCTCGGCAGAATTTGAACTCAGAACATTAAGACAGACGAAATATCGCTAAGCATTTCGCCTAGCATGCTAACGTTTCTGCCAGCTGGCTGCTTTAGACCTATCAAATTATTGATGCACAACTGAAGAAGCTAGTTCAAGAATATCAAAATAAAACCCCTCTGCAACTTTTAAGAAGTTGCACACAATTTGTCTTAAGAACTTTTTTAAAAATAAATTAAACTTTCTTATCCTAACTCTGCTTTCCAATGTACTCACTGTTATTTTTTATCCTATTCCTATAATCAAATGTGTGCTAAAATTTAATCTTTTCCTTCTTTATTCCAAATTATATTAATTTTGAAAGTTCGTGATGAGTCTCTTTCATAGATTCTTGCTCGAATAGGAGTACATTAAAGTGATCCCATCTCAGTTTAAATAGATTATAAAGATTATTTTCTATCTCAGTTTCAAACTCTCTCTCTCTCTCTCTCTCTTCTTAAGACTTGAGAAACAGACAGATTAAATAACATAGGTATTGACCCGCGGTCTAGAGAACTGACCACGGTGATTATTAGCAAGAGCAGCTTATATTGGAAGTCTGTCCATGGGTGGAATTTACCTTTGGTGAAATTTACCAGGTGGAATTTTCTGTGGTGGAATTTACCATGGTGGAATTTACCTAGAACCTCATCATCAGCCATTGTATGCCTCTCCAATGATCCACAAATGCACTGCTCTTCAGATGACTGTATAATATATGTCTTAAGTGAATATAACATGATAGTATTATCTAACTGAAATTTATGTACAGCCATAAGTATTTGAGACATTTTAGCTTGGAAGGAGTTATGTTATTTGTAAATTTTTATAGTTCTATTGCTATGTGCTAGGAGGAATTCTTTAATGTAGGGAAAATAATAGGTCCTTATTTGAGTGTTTATTTATGTAAATAGTGTAATTACTTTAAATTTTAATGGGTCGGTAGTATCTTTCTGAATCCTTATCCATTTGTTTGGATCAAATAATTGAGTTTTGCCATGTCTTCTCCTTTATACATCATTACAGATATACTACTTTTGTTATTTTTACATATTTTGATGTTGGTATACTCTTTTACTCTTTTACTTGTTTCAGTCATTTGACTGCGGCCATGCTGGAGCACCACCTTTAGCCGTGTAAATTGACCCCAGGACTTATTCTTTGTAAGCCTGGTACTTATTTTATCAGTCACTTTGGTAGAACCGCTAAGTTACGGGGACGTAAACACACCACCATCGGTTGTCAAGCGATGTTGGGTGGACGAAGACAGACAGACAAACATACACACACATATATATATATATATATATATATACATATATACGACGAGCTTCTTTCAGTTTCTGTCTACCAAATCCACTCACAAGGCTTTGGTCGGCCCGAGGCTATAGTAGAAGACACTTACCCAAGGTGCCAAGCAGTGGGACTGAACCCGGAACCATGTGGTTGGTAAGCAGGCTACTTACCACACAACCACTCCTATGCCTAATCATAGAAGATCTGGAATTAGTTCATAAGACAATGTAAAAAGTAGATTGCTCCCCCATCACACAGTTCTGGCACCTTGGGCAAGTGCATTCTACTATGGCCTCAGGCTGACCAAAGCCTTTTGAGTGGATTTGGTAAATGGAAACTGAAAGAAGCCAATCATATATATGTGTGTGTGTCTGTCTCTGTCTGTGCTTGTCCCTCAGCATCGCTTGACAGATATTGGTGTGTTTATGTCTCGGTAACTTAGCAGCTCAGCAAAAGAGACCAATAGAATAAGTATTAGGCTTACAAAGAATTAGTCCTGGGGTTGATTTGTTCAACTAAAGGCAATACTCCAACATGGCTGCAGTCAAATGACTGAAACAAGTAAAAGAATAAAAAAATATATAGAGCATTTTAAAGTTTTCAGTTGAGTGGTTTGTTGTTGTGTAGGCAGCATTTGATTTGTTTGATTCATCTTGAAGTTTATCACTTACCTTTATAACTGTTCAGTTTGTCAACAACTTGATAGAGAAGTTTAATTTCAAATTTTTTTGTTCATATTTTGGATTTAGAAGTTGGTATCAAGGTCAAGGAGTGTAATTTGGTCTGGGAAGAGTGTTGTGTGAGAATTTATGTCTTCGTGTCTAGTCAGAGTGATTTTTTTCTTTATAAAATTTACATAGTTTATAATGTTGTGTCTAATTTGCTGTGAAAGAAATGTCTGTAGATTATCAAGAACTGTAAATATAATATATATATATATATACATATATATATATATATAAAGCAATGTTAATTCTCTAAATGAATATATATATATATATGTGTGTGTGTGTGTATATATATCTATATATATATATATCATCATCATCATCGTTTAACGTCCGCTTTCCATGCTAGCATGGGTTGGACGATTTGACTGAGGACTGGTGAAACCGGATGGCAACACCAGGCTCCAGTCCGATTTGGCAGAGTTTCTACAGCTGGATGCCCTTCCTAACGCCAACCACTCAGAGAGTGTAGTGGGTGCTTTTACGTGTCACCCGCACGAAAACGGCCACGCTCGAAATGGTGTCTTTTATGTGCCACCCGCACAAGCCAGTCCAGGGGCACTGGCAACGATCTCGCTCGAAAATCCTACAGGAGCCAGCCAGGCGGTACTGGCAACGGCCACGCTCAAAATGGTGCATCTCATGTGCCACCCGCACAAGAACCAGTCCAGGGGCACTGGCAACGATCTTACTTGGCTTGCCGGGTCTTCTCACGCACAGCCCATTTCCAAAGGTCTCGGTCATATATATGCATAGTTTAATAAATGTCTTACTGATTTATCACTATTACTTTTGTCAGTCTTATGAATAGTGTTGTTTTTGTTGTTATTGTTTGTATGCCCTCTACTGAGTGAAACAACTGTTATGCTGTCAATAAAAGGAAGCAAACTTGTCTTTACTGAAAAGGCTGCCATGTTATATAGTCTTATTCATATAACCATTTTGGAAGATTGCATGACATTGTCATACAAAATCTGTGCAATACAATTGTTCTAAAATAATATTTCATCTTCCTGTTTCATTTAAGTGGAACTTCCTTGCTCAAACTTTTGCTTTGTCCAGCATCATTAAGAGCTGTGTTACTGGTATCAACATTAGTTTCATTTGATGATGAAATTCTCTCAGTCATTGATTGTAGCACATCAACATTCTGATGATTTGGACTTGGTCTTTTTTTCTGGTTTTAGTTAAGAATCCCATTTTATAATTTTTTCATCATCACCAGAGCAATCTCCTATTTAATCACTATTCACTAAAACTGCTCTGTAATTTTTTTACTATTGTTAATCATATATTAGACGTTGACTTTTGTGGATATTGCACTGAGGTTTTGAATGTACCAGAGAGGAACATTGATAACACAAGACATTTTTAAAGCTGTTCTGCTCTGATATCCCATCTATGTCAACAGGCTCTGCTTATTTTCAGTATTAGGAATCGATTGATAATTGAGTTTAAATTTTGATAAATAAGGTCGCCTTCCTGGCACTTGTGCCAGTGGCACGTGAAAACACATTCGAGTGAGTTCGTTGCCAGTACCGCTGGACTGGCTCCTGTGCAGGTGGCACATAAAATACACCATTTCGAGCGTGGCCATTGCCAGTACCTCGTGACTGGCCTTTGTGCCGGTGGCACGTAAAAGCACCCACTATACTCTCTGAGTGGTTGGCGTTTGGAAGGGCATCCAGCTGTAGAAACTCTGCCAAATCAGATTGGAGCCTGGTGTAGCCATCTGGTTCACCAGTCCTCAGTCAAATCGTCCAACCCATGCTAGCATGGAAAGAGGATGTTAAATGATGATGAACGATGAAGCATTAAAGGATTCAAATTTTTAGAAGCTTTAATTCCCATTTTCACCGTTTACCTCATTTTATCAACATGATTGTTAAATGCTGGACGCTGTGGTGACATCTTAAAGGATTTGCAACTTATTTCAGTAAGAAACTTTAACAATGTTCTATGATGGAATTCTGCAGCACTACATAAAAGCATTTTATGTGGAATCCTATTCATAGCAAAAATAGTTCTTAAAACATTGATCACTGTTTTAGCAGACTGGCCATTAATTCTGATGTCTTCTGGCCAAGCAGGACATGTATCAACAAGTATGAGTAATCAACTAATACTAAGAACATAACCAGGATTCATGTGAACAAAGTAAACTTGGCTTGTCTTCAGTTATACATGTATGCTGAGTAACTTTTAGTATGGGTTTAATCTGACATCATATAGGGAAATTTCAGGCATAATGTTTGATAACATTACAGTGTCTAGGTTACCATGCTTTTAGTTACAATCAATTTATAGTAGCTATTGCACTACAATGGAGGTCATTACATACAGTTTTTATGAAAATTTGTCACCACATTGTAGCAACAAGATTTGCATGGCAAGCAATCTCATAATCAACAGTGAGTCTATGTCAATTTACTTTATAGGGTCTCTCACATCCTGAGAAATTATTCCATCTATTCGTTTTGATTTGGTTAACAACCTTGGACAAAACGATATCATTCTTAGTCTTAGTGAGTAATTCTTTTGCTTTGAATGCATCTATTTTTACCCACTGAATAAGTGATGTCACTATTGAGTTTTCATCTAACTTTATTGGCTCATTGAATTTCATTCTAGAGAGAGCACCATTATGGGGGAATTCTTTTGTCTTTATATATTGTATTTCACATTCAGAAGCAGCTGAATGGATTGTCCACCACAATATTCTTGCATATGTTACTTTAGGTAATCTTCTTGCCAAACTGAATATGAAGTGTAAGGGTTTATGCTCAGTTATCAAGAAAAATGTTCACCCCAATAAAAAGTATTGGTTTCTTTGCAGAGTCAAGATAAACAC
Source organism: Octopus bimaculoides (assembly GCF_046866305.1). Lineage (NCBI taxonomy): Eukaryota > Metazoa > Mollusca > Cephalopoda > Octopoda > Octopodidae > Octopus > Octopus bimaculoides. The sequence continues at coordinate 44,032,332 of NC_142928.1, forward strand.
CAAACCTTCTCTTTCAATACTTGTTACTTATAGCTTTAGATAAACTTTGTGATACATATAATACTGGACACCCCACTAAGACAGTACACCAGATGTTTAATGTTGGTTCACATCTGTAGTAAATACAATTTGTTTTTTTTTTTTGTCAAACCTGTAAAACAAGTAGTTCATCTAAATCTCTTTTATGTCTTTTATATTTCATAAAAAACATGGGGCACTATTTTCATAAGCTTGAGGATCCATTGGCTTTTTCAGACTATGCTGAGATAAATCAACTATAAAATTAGTCATTCTCTAAAATAACTTAAGCCCTTTCCTACTCTCTGAGATATTTAGGGTCTAATATTTTCTTAACTAGTATACTATTTGGCCGAATATCCTGTTTGGATATCTTATAGCCAAGGAAGATCAATTTCTCTGTGGAAAAGACATTTTTCGTTTTGTTCACAGCCACACCATGAAAGGTGAGTTTCAGAAAAATAGCTTTAACTTTCTGCTCTAGGCCATCAGTAGTGTGACCACCAGTGCAAACGTCATCTTGATAAATTATTATACTTGTGAAATATCCTAATGCATTTTCCATGGAATGTTGAAATATAGTGCTCGTCTCTTTTATACTGTGTGGCTAATGTGACTAATGCAATAATCTAAGGTGAGTATTCAATGTTGTTATTTCCTGAGTTTCATCAGAAATTGGGATTTGATGGTAGGTTCCGACCAAATCAATCTCCGCAAAATATTTCATCCATGCTTCCTAGTGTAATGTCATCTCAATATTTGGAGTAGGATAAATTACAACATAGGCTTACTCTTATTTGGTAATCTGCACAAATTCCTAAATCTCCATGGAGCTTGTACATCACAACCAACAACAATGATCATTTATGTTTTCTGATTCAACACTTTAAAGCTATTGTTTATAATTTCATTTAATTTCACTGCAAGTAGATAAATATATAACACACCCATTCTAATGAAGTCGCAGTATTTATGAATCCAGTGATATTTATGAAAATTATATTTTTCTAGTATCTATCAGCAACAAGGCTTCAAACTTGCCCAACAGTTTGTAAACTCAACTATCATACTATTTGAAGCTGGCATTTCAAGATTTCAGATTGGGAGACCCTAGTTTCAAGTAGACATTCCTTTCAACTAATAGTGGTATCACGGACATTGTTTATTTGCTTGTGTTTTCTTAAGTTATCATTTAATTTAATGGAGGTTACTTCCCTCAGTGCTGAAGACATTTTTCAATTCTTGGTCACTACTTGCATCAATATTAACTTTGTACACTTTCACAAATTCCTTCTTAGAAGATCAATACACAAACTGAAAATGGTTCTTCTTAACTATTTTACTACAGAAATCAGATATAGGCACTCGAAATTTCATTACCCTTAACTGTGGAAAGCAGTCTGATCTATTTTTGTTCAGGAATGTCAAACTTGGAACTATTTTTTGCTGAGACATGTAAAGTTTATTGAAGCATTGAGATTTGCAGAAAATACCAATTCTGTTTTTTGATGTATAGATAACATTCTTATTGGAATAACATGAAATTTAATTTCATAGTTAAAGGGTTAAAGGTATAGCATATCATCTCCAAAATAGGACACTTTCCCATATCATGGCTATAGATGTGAGACTTACATATGAGCTTTTTCTGAGGATTTTTGTTGAAATGAGACACTGACAATTCTTTTAACATACTATTATATCATTACTAGGAGCCAAAGTAAAATCATTAATCATTTCAAATTGCTGAATATGGCTGATACAACTTGGCAGCAGTATTTCCTGAAACTGCATGTGTTCTAATATTTTAGAGTAATGTGCAGAATGATTAGTTACATTTGAATAAGGTCACCGTAAGCAGATTGTCTATCAGTCCCCAATGTATCAAATTCACAAAAATGTGAGGCTTCTTTGAATCTTTCATAATACTGACACATTGGTTAAAATGGCATCTGCTTCAGAGCCAGAAGGCCTCTCCTTTCAGCAATAATCAGCTTTCCTTTGATCTCACTGAATAAATTTTTCATCCCTGTGAAATTCATCTCCCCCAGCACAAAACTCTTAATGTTCTCAATCCCTGATGAACTGATCCATTATTTATTTACTACCAGCAAAATTCTTAAGTTCCTTTGTCCTAGCGCAGGCTGAAAGTGTCTTTACTGGGCTTCAGTCAAACAAGAATCAGACAGTACTAATTCTCCAAAACCTGTAATCAGTGTCATTATTGAATTGTCAATGAGAGGCAGCAAGCTTGATTTTAGTGAAAAAGCAACCATGTTAAATAGTCTTAATCATATGAGTTTAGATTTGGTCACATGACATTGTCATACAAGAAAATACTGTTATAAAATGATGGTGCTATAATAACTACACAAGATGTGCTTGGCTAGAAGTAAGTTTCTTTACTTAGGTTTTATTGATCTCTGGAAAAGGCCTTTGCAAATGTTACATAGCTTGCTGTATGGTGGTCACTAAGAAAACTGGGTAAATAGTTTGTGAGAGCTATGGAAGCATGTGGCTTCATGGTTAAGGTGTTGGACTCAATATTGAATGATTGTGGTTTCACTTCCTGGACCAGGATATGTATTGAGCTCCTGAGCTAAATGCTTCATTTTATGTTACTTCAATCCGCTCAGCCAATAATTTTATGTTACTTCAATCCACTCAGCCAATAATAGTAAGTATTCCTGCAATGAGCCAGAATCTCATCTGGAGGGGAGAGGTTAATTACATAAGAAAATACAGGAAATTGGCCCCATGAATCTATATGACTTAGGAGCTTTGTGAGAGGAGCTTTGTGAGAGGAGCTTTGTGAGTGGAGCTTTGTGAGAGCTATGCAAGTCATGTATTGAAATGACTTCAGCTTCTTGAGGAATCCTGTAAAACAGTCATAGGCTTAGGGAGGAAAATTGAAGTATGATTGAGAATTGACAGACTTCAAAGTAAATTTAGGAAACACTAAGGTTTCAGCATGAAAGAAGACAACATTCTACTGTGAATGCTGTGAAAGTGGTCATGCTCCATATGAAGATTAGAAATAGGAATTCCCTATTGTGTTCCCACTCTAAACAAAGGAAGCATAAAATGTGTAGAAAAATCATGAGCAGGCTGATAGGGTAGGCATGTTCTGTATTTGGAATATGCACAGGAGTAGTAAATACAAAGGGGTGCTGAAAAGTTCTTAACTTTAAGGGTATTGTAAAAGACCTGACTGGAGGCCCAGCCTTCTGAATTCTTTTACAGGATATAGACAAACTGAAGGATGGCTGCAATAAGTGTGTGAATCTGAGAGGGGGAATATCTTGAATAAAATCACAATTAACTGATCCTTCTGTATGTTCTTTCATCCAAAGGCAGGAACTTTTCAGCACCCCTTCCTATAAGATTATGAATAAGATAAATTCCTTTAAATATTAAGGAGGTTCCGTAGCAGTAATTAATAGCTTTTGCTGTCAAGATGATTTAATCAGCTCTGAAGGTATCTGTCCAAAGGCAATTTTCAGAATAAGAATGAGGTGGAAAGAATTCAGAGATATTAACTGCTCTAGTAGCAACAAAATATTTCTCTTTGTGAGTGAAGGAAAAATTGCGCAATGCTTGTGCATAAAGTATGACTGAGATGAAGTAAGCTCTTTCTCTAGGATATGTAATGTTGGTATGCTTATAGAACAGAGCTCAAATGGGCTGAAAGAAAAGCTGGATGTAAGAGGAATTAAATGTAATGTGAAAAAGAGACCACTACATTGGTATGGGTATATGATACATATGGAAAATGAAAGTTGTATGATGATGGACCTAGAGCTCCAAGAAATTAGAACTTGTGGAAGAGGAAGGCCTATAAATATATAGGATGAAGTCATAAAGATTGATCTTAAGAAAATGAACAACATGAAGCTGAATAACCTAAAGACCACAATTTGTGGCAAAGTGTTGTATTGGACAGAATCCATCTAATCTATATAATCATAAGGAAATGGATGCACAAAATGGAGATAATGTTAGTGATAAAGGTTGGTATGTGTAATATCTATATTCAGGCCTGTCCTGACTATTATCTTCTTATACATACACTCTATTCCTATTTTCTTATTCTTTCATGTATCATTCAACCTTCTTCTGCCTTTGTGTCTCCCTAGTTTATCTTTCTCATCCACCCATGTAAAAAGAGTTCCATCTCATTTGATCTGCTCGTATTCATTTACCCCTTAACACTGTTAATTGCTAGCCATCATTTTGTTTCTCTTCCATTATACACTTCCCATGACTCATTAGTGATATATCTACCATTTATAATTTCTTTACTATGATCCACCTTTGCTCTTCTCCACAATATTTTGTGATTATTACTTAAAGACTGAATAGAATATCCAGATGCTTCAAATATTCAACTGCAGTGTCATGGTCTGGGTAGAAAATTTATAAGTTTCAAAGTATTAATCCCCAAACATTCTCTTTCTCCCTCATGTTGAATGAAATGTTTCCTGGACAGTTGACCTTGACAGCAGTTTTGACGAGAATGCTAACAGTATCTATCCTAAAACAAAGGGATGTACTCAGTGTCAGAGTTCTGATGTTAATAACTCACCAAGATATAACAATAAAAAGTTTGACAAAGAACATTTACATAACAGATAAAATAACTGGGTGTTCAATATAGCATATACAAAGTTACTTTAACTGTTGTAGGTTAATGGGTTCTTCGATTTTTCAAGCTAAAATCCATTTTGTCTTCTCAATCATACAGCATTGACGGTCCTGCCAAATATCTTGCTATACACAAACACACACACATATGTATTTATGTATCAAAAGTTTATTCATTCTAGTAGTTTGATATTTCTTTATAATGCTGTTATCACCACAGTCATAAAAATATTTATATATTTATCCCAGGATAGGCTTTCATGGATGGCATTGTATACTGTTTCACTGAAAACATGCCATATAGAAAAATAATATAAGAAATTGGGATTGCAGCTGATAATATGTGCAATATCTTCAACAAATATATGATAGAGACTTCCAATCTCATATTCATTAAGTATTTTATAGCTACCACTTGCATTTGGATTGAAAGGATATATATATATATATATATATATATATATAGATATATATATATATATATATAGATATAGATATATATATATATATATATATATATATATATATATATATATATATGTGTGTGTGTGTGTGTGTGCGTGTGCGTGTGTGTGGCCATGTGTGTGTACATGTATATGTATATATATATATATGTGTGTGTGTATGCATATATATACACACAAACACACACACACACACACACACACACACACACACACACACACACACACATTTCTTATCTTTCAATTGTTTGAATTCTTCCAATAAAGAAAGAACTGGTTTCTAACTAAAAAACGAAAATTGAAGTTAGTTTTCCATATTTTCTTTTCTTTTTGCTTTGTAGATTGAAGTTACAGAACATGATAGTTTTCTTTCCTTTCCCAAATAGCTATGTCTGGCACTTGGCAAAAATTTTGATGGTTATGTTTTACCAATATTTCTTGTGTAAATGCATACATAAATGCTTAGATACATACATGCACATGTCTAGGCATGCAATTATATGCATAAGAAGATATACATAAAACAAAACAAATATTCACATGCACTGACTCCAAATACTGCACACATACACACATAGAAGAAGAATTAGTTTGCTGAAGTTGTTGAAATTCCACTGAAGGACCTTGGATCTAGTTTAGAAACTGGCCCTTTCTCTATTGGCAAGAAATCTTGAAATAAAACAGAATAATAGCAGCATACACGCATGTATATATATATACATACATATATGTACGTAAGTATGGGTGTGTGTGTATTATTTAAATAAACACATCTTTTGCAGTTACTAACCACATGTGTAATATCTTCCACAGAAGTGAGATATATTCAATATATTCTATAGCATCTTAGGGGATTAAGGATTTCACTGATCCATTTGTTCATCAAATATTTCATGGCTATCTCATGCTCATGGTTTGTAAAAGCCCAATCTTTAGAGGTGGCACGATGCCTTAGTCATTAGTCAAAAAGAGGCAAAAACCTCACATTGATATTGGTTTCAAATTTTGGTACAAGGCCAACAATTACAGAAGAAAGGGCAAGATGATTGCATCGACCCCAGTGCTCAACTAGTACTTATTTAATCGACCCAGAAAGCATGAAAAGCAAAGTTAACCATAGTGGAATTTGGACTCAGAACTTAAAGAGGAACGAAATACTGTTAAGCATTTTGCTTTGTGTACTAATGACTCTGCTAGCTTTCTGCTTTACATTTCATGTTAATATTATGGTTATCTCAAAGGTGGTGAGCTGGCAGAATCATTAGCAGCACTTCATCAATCTCTATGTTCTGACTTTAAATTCCATCGAGGTCTACTTTACCTTTCATCCTTTTTGGAGGTCAATAAAATAAGCACCAGTTGAGCAATGGGGTTTATGTAATCGACTTACTCCTAGCCTTGTGCTAAAATGTGAAATCAACATTACTGTCATCTCTGGATTTATGGAAAACATACCTGTGCTTAACTATTTTGTGGTACGTAGTGTGTTTGTCTTCTAGAATTTTGTTAGGATATGCAGGTCTTGCAATACTGAGTATGCATAAAAAGTGAACTGAGTACTTTTTGAGAAGTTCATGACTAACCTGCAGGCTGTTAAACTGTTTATTTTAGTGCACATGTATATATTTTTGCTGCCATTGTTTAGCAGAAGCCCTCTGAGTGAAACCATACAACATTCAAATGCTCTTCGCACAGATATTAAGCCGTTCCTCTCTGTTTTCTTATAAGATAGAAAATGTCAATATTGCTGTTTCTATGTAAGCATGCAAGTGATGTAAAACTCTTGTGAGTTTTAATGTCAATAGGGTGGATTTTCAAAATTGACCATTTAAGTACATCCCAAATGATGGTATCAGTACTAGTAGTCTAGATATTTGTTGTAGGTAGAAGATTCTGAGTACTACTTTCTTTTTAGTCTGGTATAACATTTGTTTCCCTTATCTTTGTTGACAATACTTACGAATGATAAATTTTCAGCAATAAAAATATGTTGCTCTCATTGTATGGAACAGAGGAGAGAGAAAGACTGTTGATGCAAAGCTTCTGGATTTGGGAAATGGTTTTCTGCATTCAGCTGTGAATATGAACATTTCTTTTGGACAAATTCCATCTCTATCACAGCAGTAAATGTTACTAAATCCAGTTGTTACTCAGTGTCTTATAGCTTATAAAATTCTAATGTGACCGATACATGCCTACATGTGTGAATGTGAGTATGTATTATAAAATTTCTTTAGCAGAAGATTTTTAGAATTTAAGCATATGTAATGATATTTTGTAAAAAAAAATGGTTTTTCTTTTCAAAATTTTGTTTTTTTAATTTTCTTCATGTTTTTCATTGAGTTAGATGTAACTGACCTTAACAATTTCATTTTCAAATTGTTTTCTATTTTCTTTAATCTTTTACTTGTTTCAGTCATTTGAATGCGGCCATGCTGGAGCACCACCTTTAGTTGAACAAATCGATGCCAGGACATATTCTTTGTAAGTCTAGTACTTATTTTATCAGTCTCTTTTGCTGAACTGCTAAGTTACGAGGGTGTAAACACACCAACTTCAGTTGTCAAGCAATTGTGAGGGAACAAACACAGACACACAAACATACATGCACACACAAACACACATATACATTATATATATATATATATATATACACACACACATAAAACAGGCTTCTTTCGGTTTCCGTCTACCAAATCCACTCACAAGGCTTTGGTTGGCCTGAGACTATAGTAGAAGACACTTGCCCAAGGTACCATGCAGTGGAACTGAACCCAGAGCTATGTGGCTGGTAAGCAAGCTACTTATCACACAGTCACACCTGCACCTTGGAAACTTTTTTCAGAATTATGTTTTAAACACAAGATATTGTGATTCTAAAAACAAGTAATGATAGGATTAAGGGTTAAAGATTATGGATTAATACTTTAGTGCAAGATTTGTTTTGGCATTTAGGATTTAGTGTTAGGATTTGGATTTTGTGTTAAATAGAGAAACAACATTCAAAATATTATATTTGAAAAAACTGTGTTTTAGATTTTTTGCAGAATCTAATAGATATGTCTATAACAGAAGCAAAAAGAAAAATATCTTCTGAAAAAAAACAACAAACAAAATGTGGTTACTTAGTCTGGTACTCTGCTTTTCGTTTGCTCAGAAACTTTGCTATAATTTAAATTACAATGAGAAATGAATGTCAATTCACTGTGTTTGCAGTCTGAGCAACACTGAGTAATTTGGCTAGTTGTAAATAATTTTAGAGCATAGATCTGGAGACCATATACAAAGAAACTGCGGGTTATATTACTGTCTCTTACTATTGTAAACTCTTGCACATGAGCAGTGAATTTTCATAAAAGAAATAACAGTGAATTAGGTGCCAAAATAAACAGAAGCACAAACAGACTGTAACTTTGACATATTCCTTTTGAAATATTCT